>NC_134489.1:112325080-112415080 GCF_040206685.1 Ascaphus truei | reverse complement strand
GCGCCCCCTGGCTGCAGTAACAGGCTCTTTCCCCCCCTCTCTCTGCGCCCCCTGGCTGCAGTAACAGGCTCTTTCCCCCCCCTCTCTCTGCGCCCCCTGGCTGCAGTAACAGGCTCCCCCCCCCTCTCTCTGCGCCCCCCTGGCTGCAGTAACAGGCTCTCCCCCCTCGCTCTCTGCGCTCCCTGGCTGCAGTAACAGGCTCCCCCCCCCTCTCTCTGCGCCCCCTGGCTGCAGTAACAGGCTATCCCCCCTTCTCTGCGCCCCCTGGCTGCAGTAACATGATCCCCCCCTCTCTCTGCGCCCCCTGGCTGCAGTAACAGGCTCTCCCCCCTCTCTCTGCGCCCCCTGGCTGCAGTAACAGGCTCTCCCCCCCTCGCTCTCTGCGCTCCCTGGCTGCAGTAACAGGCTCCCCCCCCCCCTCTCTCTGCGCCCCCTGGCTGCAGTAACAGGCTCTCCCCCCTCTCTCTGCGCCCCCTGGCTGCAGTAACAGGCTTCCCCCCCCCTCTCTCTGCGCCCCCTGGCTGCAGTAACAGGCTCTGCCCCCTCTCTCTGCGCCCCCTGGCTGCAGTAACAGGCTCCCCCCCCCCCTCTCTCTGCGCCCCCTGGCTGCAGTAACAGGCTCCCCCCCCCCTCTCTCTGCGCCCCCTGGCTGCAGTAACAGGCTCCCCCCTCTCTCTGCGCCCCCTGGCTGCAGTAACAGGCTCCCCCCCCCCCTCTCTCTGCGCCCCCTGGCTGCAGTAACAGGCTCTCCCCCCCCTTATCTGCGCCCCCCTGGCTGCAGTAACAGGCTCTCCCCCTCTCTCTGCGCCCCCTGGCTGCAGTAACAGGCTCCCCCCCCTCTCTCTGCGCCCCCTGGCTGCAGTAATAGACTCTCCCCCCTCTCTTTGCGCCCCCTGGCTGCAGTAACAGGCTCCCCCCCCTCTCTCTGCGCCCCCTGGCTGCAGTAACAGGCTCCCTACCCTCTCTCTGCGCCCCCTGGCTGCAGTAACAGGCTCCCCCCCCTCTCTCTGCGCCCCCTGGCTGCAGTAACAGGCTCCCCCCCCCTCTCTCTGCGCCCCCTGGCTGCAGTAACAGGCTCCCTACCCTCTCTCTGCGCCCCCTGGCTGCAGTAACAGGCTCCCCCCCCTCTCTCTGCGCCCCCTGGCTGCAGTAACAGGCTCCCTACCCTCTCTCTGCGCCCCCTGGCTGCAGTAACAGGCTCCCCCCCCTCTCTCTGCGCCCCCCTGGCTGCAGTAACAGGCTCCCCCCCCCTCTCTCTGCGCCCCCCTGGCTGCAGTAACAGGCTCCCCCCCCCCTCTCTCTGCGCCCCCTGGCTGCAGTAACAGGCTCTTTCCCCCCTCTCTCTGCGCCCCCTGGCTGCAGTAACAGGCCTCTCTGCGCCCCCTGGCTGCAGTAACAGGCTCTTTCCCCCCTCTCTCTGCGCCCCCTGGCTGCAGTAACAGGCTCTTTCCCCCCCTCTCTCTGCGCCCCCTGGCTGCAGTAACAGGCTCCCCCCCCCTCTCTCTGCGCCCCCTGGCTGCAGTAACAGGCTCTCCCCCCTCGCTCTCTGCGCTCCCTGGCTGCAGTAACAGGCTCCCCCCCCTCTCTCTGCGCCCCCTGGCTGCAGTAACAGGCTCCCCCCCCTCTCTGCGCCCCCTGGCTGCAGTAACAGGCTCCCCCCCCTCTCTCTGCGCCCCCTGGCTGCAGTAACAGGCTCCCCCCCCCTCTCTCTGCGCCCCCTGGCTGCAGTAACAGGCTCCCCCCCCTCTCTCTGCACCCCCTGGCTGCAGTAACAGGCTCTTCCCCCCTCTCTCTGCGCCCCCTGGCTGCAGTAAACAGGCTATCCCCCTCTCTCTGCGCCCCTGGCTGCAGTAACAGGCTCTCCCCCTTCTCTCTGCGCCCCCTGGCTGCAGTAACAGGCTCTCCCCCCCTCTCTGCGCCCCCTGGCTGCAGTAACAGCTCCCCCCCCCTCTCTCTGCGCCCCCTGGCTGCAGTAACAGGCTCTTCCCCCCCCTCTCTGCGCCCCCTGGCTGCAGTAACAGGCTCTCCCCCTTCTCTGCGCCCCCTGGCTGCAGTAACAGGCTCCCCCCCCCTCTCTCTGCGCCCCCTGGCTGCAGTAACAGGCTCTTTCCCCCTCTCTCTGCGCCCCCCTGGCTGCAGTAACAGGCTCTTTCCCCCTCTCTCTGCGCCCCCTGGCTGCAGTAACAGGCTCTCCCCCCTCTCTCTGCGCCCCTGGCTGCAGTAACAGGCTCCCCCCCCTCTCTGCGCCCCCTGGCTGCAGTAACAGGCTCTCCCCCCCCCCCTCTCTGCGCCCCCTGGCTGCAGTAACAGGCTCTCCCCTTTCTCTGCGCCCCCTGGCTGCAGTAACAGGCTCCCCCCCTCTCTCTCTGCGCCCCCTGGCTGCAGTAACAGGCTCCCCCCTCTCTCTGCGCCCCTTGGCTGCAGTAACAGGCTATCCCCCATTCTCTGCGCCCCCTGGCTGCAGTAACATGATCCCCCCCTCTCTCTGCGCCCCCTGGCTGCAGTAACAGGCTCTCCCCCCTCTCTCTGCGCCCCCTGGCTGCAGTAACAGGCTCCCCCCCCCCCCCTCTCTGCGCCCCCTGGCTGCAGTAACAGGCTCCCCCCCTCTCTCTGCGCCCCCTGGCTGCAGTAACAGGCTCTCCCCCCTCGCTCTCTGCGCTCCCTGGCTGCAGTAACAGGCTCCCCCCCCCCTCTCGTTGCGCCCCCTGGCTGCAGTAACAGGCTCCCCCCCTCTCTCTCTGCGCCCCCTGGCTGCAGTAACAGGCTCCCCCCCCTCTCTCTGCGCCCCCTGGCTGCAGTAACAGGCTCCCCCCCCTCTCTGCGCCCCCTGGCTGCAGTAACAGGCTCCCCCCCCTCTCTCTGCGCCCCCTGGCTGCAGTAACAGGCTCCCCCCCCCTCTCTCTGCGCCCCCTGGCTGCAGTAACAGGCTCCCCCCCCCCCTCTCTCTGCGCCCCCTGGCTGCAGTAACAGGCTCTTCCCCCCCCTCTCTGCGCCCCCTGGCTGCAGTAACAGGCTCTCCCCCCTTCTCTGCGCCCCCTGGCTGCAGTAACAGGCTCCCCCCCCCTCTCTCTGCGCCCCCTGGCTGCAGTAACAGGCTCTTTCCCCCTCTCTCTGCGCCCCCTGGCTGCAGTAACAGGCTCTTTCCCCCTCTCTCTGCGCCCCCTGGCTGCAGTAACAGGCTCTCCCCCTCTCTCTGCGCCCCCTGGCTGCAGTAACAGGCTCCCCCCCCTCTCTGCGCCCCCTGGCTGCAGTAACAGGCTCTCCCCCCCCCCCTCTCTGCGCCCCCTGGCTGCAGTAACAGGCTCTCCCCCTTTCTCTGCGCCCCCTGGCTGCAGTAACAGGCTCCCCCCCCTCTCTCTCTGCGCCCCCTGGCTGCAGTAACAGGCTCCCCCCCCTCTCTCTGCGCCCTTGGCTGCAGTAACAGGCTCTCCCCCCCCTCTCTCTGCGCCCCCTGGCTGCAGTAACAGGCTCTCCCCCCTCTCTCTGCGCCCCCTGGCTGCAGTAACAGGCTCCCCCCCTCTCTCTCTGCGCCCCCTGGCTGCAGTAACAGGCTCTTCCCCCCTCTCTCTGCGCCCCCTGGCTGCAGTAACAGGCTCTCCCCCCCTCTCTCTGCGCCCCCTGGCTGCAGTAACAGGCTCTTCCCCCCTCTCTCTGCGCCCCCTGGCTGCAGTAACAGGCTCTCCCCCTTCTCTCTGCGCCCCCTGGCTGCAGTAACAGGCTCTCCCCCTTCTCTGCGCCCCATGGTTGTAGTAACTGGCTATCCCCCCCCTCTCTCTGCGCCCCCTGGCTGCAGTAACAGGCTCCCCCCCCCCCCTCTCTGCGCCCCCTGGCTGCAGTAACAGGCTCCCCCCTCTTTGCGCCCCCTGGCTGCAGTAACAGGCTCTCCCCCTTCTCTGCGCCCCCTGGCTGCAGTAACAGGCTTCCCCCCCCCTCTCTGCGCCCCCTGGCTGCAGTAACAGGCTCCCCCCCTCTCTCTGCGCCCCCTGGCTGCAGTAACAGGCTCCCCCCCCCCCTCTCTGCGCCCCCTGGCTGCAGTAACAGGCTCCCCCCCCCCTCTCTGCGCCCCCTGGCTGCAGTAACAGGCTCCCCCCCCCCTCTCTCTGCGCCCCTTGGCTGCAGTAACAGGCTCTTTCCCCCCCTCTCTCTGCGCCCCCTGGCTGCAGTAACAGGCTCTCCCCCCTCTCTCTGCGCCCCCTGGCTGCAGTAACAGGCTCCCCCCCCCCTCTCTCTGCGCCCCTTGGCTGCAGTAACAGGCTCTCCCCCCCCTCTCTGCGCCCCCTGGCTGCAGTAACAGGCTCTCCCCCTTCTCTGCGCCCCCTGGCTGCAGTAACAGGCTCCCCCCCCCCCTCTCTCTGCGCCCCCTGGCTGCAGTAACAGGCTCTTTCCCCCTCTCTCTGCGCCCCCTGGCTGCAGTAACAGGCTCTTTCCCCCTCTCTCTGCGCCCCCTGGCTGCAGTAACAGGCTCTCCCCCCTCTCTGCGCCCCCTGGCTGCAGTAACAGGCTCCCCCCCCCTCTCTCTGCGCCCCCTGGCTGCAGTAACAGGCTCTTCCCCCCCTCTCTGCGCCCCCTGGCTGCAGTAACAGGCTCTCCCCCTTCTCTGCGCCCCCTGGCTGCAGTAACAGGCTCCCCCCCCCCTCTCTCTGCGCCCCCTGGCTGCAGTAACAGGCTCTTTCCCCCTCTCTCTGCGCCCCCTGGCTGCAGTAACAGGCTCTTTCCCCCTCTCTCTGCGCCCCCTGGCTGCAGTAACAGGCTCTCCCCCCTCTCTCTGCGCCCCCTGGCTGCAGTAACAGGCTCCCCCCCCTCTCTGCGCCCCCTGGCTGCAGTAACAGGCTCTCCCCCCCCCCTCTCTGCGCCCCCTGGCTGCAGTAACAGGCTCTCCCCTTTCTCTGCGCCCCCTGGCTGCAGTAACAGGCTCCCCCCCCTCTCTCTCTGCGCCCCCTGGCTGCAGTAACAGGCTCCCCGCCCTCTCTCTGCGCCCCTTGGCTGCAGTAACAGGCTCTCCCCCCCTCTCTCTGCGCCCCCTGGCTGCAGTAACAGGCTCTCCCCCCTCTCTCTGCGCCCCCTGGCTGCAGTAACAGGCTCCCCCCCCTCTCTCTGCGCCCCCTGGCTGCAGTAACAGGCTCTTCCCCCCCTCTCTCTGCGCCCCCTGGCTGCAGTAACAGGCTCTCCCCCCTCTCTCTGCGCCCCCTGGCTGCAGTAACAGGCTCTTCCCCCCTCTCTCTGCGCCCCCTGGCTGCAGTAACAGGCTCTCCCCCCTCTCTCTGCGCCCCCTGGCTGCAGTAACAGGCTCTCCCCCTTCTCTGCGCCCCATGGTTGTAGTAACTGGCTATCCCCCCCCTCTCTCTGCGCCCCCTGGCTGCAGTAACAGGCTCCCCCCCCCCCTCTATGCGCCCGCTGGCTGCAGTAACATGGCTCCCCCCTCTCTGCGCCCCCTGGCTGCAGTAACAGGCTCTCCCCCCTTCTCTGCGCCCCCTGGCTGCAGTAACAGGCTTCCCCCCCCCTCTCTGCGCCCCCTGGCTGCAGTAACAGGCTCCCCCCCCTCTCTCTGCGCCCCCTGGCTGCAGTAACAGGCTCCCCCCCCCCCCTCTCTGCGCCCCCTGGCTGCAGTAACAGGCTCCCCCCCCCCTCTCTGCGCCCCCTGGCTGCAGTAACAGGCTCCCCCCCCCCTCTCTCTGCGCCCCTTGGCTGCAGTAACAGGCTCTTTCCCCCCCTCTCTCTGCGCCCCCTGGCTGCAGTAACAGGCTCTCCCCCCTCTCTCTGCGCCCCCTGGCTGCAGTAACAGGCTCCCCCCCCCCCCCTCTCTCTGCGCCCCTTGGCTGCAGTAACAGGCTCTCCCCCCTCTCTGCGCCCCCTGGCTGCAGTAACAGGCTCCCCCCCCTCTCTCTGTGCCCCCTGGCTGCAGTAACAGGCTCCCCCCCCTCTCTCTGCGCCCCTTGGCTGCAGTAACAGGCTCTCCCCCCCTCTCTCTGCGCCCCCTGGCTGCAGTAACAGGCTCCCCCCCCCCCCCTCTCTCTGCGCCCCCTGGCTGCAGTAACAGGCTCCCCCCCCCTCTCTCTGCGCCCCCTGGCTGCAGTAACAGGCTCTCCCCCCTCTCTCTGCGCCCCCTGGCTGCAGTAACAGGCTCTCCCCCCCCCCCTCTCTCTGCGCCCCCTGGCTGCAGTAACAGGCTCTCCCCCCTCTCTCTGCGCCCCCTGGCTGCAGTAACAGGCTCCCCCCCCCCCCTCTCTCTGCGCCCCTTGGCTGCAGTAACAGGCTCTCCCCCCCCTCTCTCTGCGCCCCTTGGCTGCAGTAACAGGCTCTCCCCCCCTCTCTCTGCGCCCCCTGGCTGCAGTAACAGGCTCCCCCCCCCTCTCTCTGCGCCCCCTGGCTGCAGTAACAGGCTCCCCCCCTCTCTGCGCCCCCTGGCTGCAGTAACAGGCTCTCCCCCCTTCTCTGCGCCCCCTGGCTGCAGTAACAGGCTTCCCCCCCCCTCTCTGCGCCCCCTGGCTGCAGTAACAGGCTCCCCCCCCCTCTCTCTGCGCCCCCTGGCTGCAGTAACAGGCTCCCCCCCCCTCTCTCTGCGCCTCCTGGCTGCAGTAACAGGCTCCCCCCCCCCTCTCTGCGCCCCCTGGCTGCAGTAACAGGCTCCCCCCCCCCTCCTGCAGTAACAGGCTCCCCCCCCCTCTCTGCGCCCCCTGGCTGCAGTAACAGGCTCCCCCCCCTCTCTCTGCGCCCCTTGGCTGCAGTAACAGGCTCTTTCCCCCCCTCTCTCTGCGCCCCCTGGCTGCAGTAACAGGCTCTCCCCCCCCTCTCTGCGCCCCCTGGCTGCAGTAACAGGCTCCCCCCCCCTCTCTCTGTGCCCCCTGGCTGCAGTAACAGGCTCCCCCCCCCCTCTCTCTGCGCCCTTGGCTGCAGTAACAGGCTCTCCCCCCCTCTCTCTGCGCCCCCTGGCTGCAGTAACAGGTTTCTCCCCCCCCTCTCTCTGCGCCCCCTCGCTGCAGTAACAGGCTCCCCCCCCCTCTCTGCGCCCCCTGGCTGTAGTAACAGGCTCCCCCCCCCTCTCTGCGCCCCCTGGCTGTAGTAACAGGCTCCCCCCCCTCTCTCTGCGCCCCCTGGCTGCAGTAACAGGCTCTTTCCCCCCCCCTCTCTCTGCGCCCCCTGGCTGCAGTAAAAGGTTTCTCCCCCCCCCTCTCTCTGCGCCCCCTGGCTGCAGTAACAGGCTCCCCCCCCTCTCTCTGTGCCCCCTGCTGCAGTAACAGGCTCTTCCCCCCCCCCCTCTCTCTGCGCCCCCTGGCTGCAGTAACAGGTTTCTCCCCCCCTCTCTCTGCGCCCCCTGGCTGCAGTAACAGGCTCCCCCCCCCCTCTCTCTGCGCCCCCTGGCTGCAGTAACAGCTCCCCCCCCCCCTCTCTCTGCGCTCCCTGGCTGCAGTAACAGGGCTCCCCCCCCCTCTCTCTGCGCCCCCTGGCTGCAGTAACAGGCTCTTTCCCCCCCTCTCTCTGCGCCCCCTGGCTGCAGTAACAGGCTCTTCCCCCCCTCTCTCTGCGCCCCCTTGGCTGCAGTAACAGGCTCCCCCCGCCCTCTCTCTGCGCCCCCTGGCTGCAGTAACAGGCTCCCCCCCCCCCTCTCTCTGCGCCCCCTTGGCTGCAGTAACAGGCTCCCCCCCCCTCTCTCTGCGCCCCCTGGCTGCAGTAACAGGCTCCCCCCCCCCCCTCTCTCTGCGCCTCCTGGCTGCAGTAACAGGCTCTCCCCCCCTCTCTGCGCCCCCTGGCTGCAGTAACAGGCTCCCCCCCCCCTCTCTCTGCGCCCCCTGGCTGCAGTAACAGGCTCCCCCCCCCCTCTCTGCGCCCCCTGGCTGCAGTAACAGGCTCTCCCCCCCCTCTCTCTGCGCCCCCTGGCTGCAGTAACAGGCTCCCCCCTCCCCCTCTCTGCGCCCCCTGGCTGCAGTAACAGGCTCTCCACCCCCCCCCTCTCTGCGCCCCCTGGCTGCAGTAACAGGCTCCCCCCCCCTCTCTCTGCGCCCCCTGGCTGCAGTAACAGGCTCCCCCCCCTCTCTCTGCGCCCCCTGGCTGCAGTAACAGACTCTCCCCCCCTCTCTGCGCCCCCTGGCTGCAGTAACAGGCTCTCCCCCCCCCCTCTCTGCGCCCCCTGGCTGCAGTAACAGGCTCTCCCCCCCCCCTCTCTGCGCCCCCTGGCTGCAGTAACAGGCTCTCCCCCCCCCTCTCTGCGCCCCCTGGCTGCAGTAACAGGCTCTTTTCCCCCCCCCCTCTCTGCGCCCCCTGGCTGCAGTAACAGGCTCTTTCCCCCCCCTCTCTCTGCGCCCCCTGGCTGCAGTAACAGGCTCTCCCCCCCTCTCTGCGCCCCCTGGCTGCAGTAACAGGCTCTCCCCCCCTCTCTGCGCCCCCTGGCTGCAGTAACAGGCTCTCCCCCCTCTCTCTGCGCCCCCTTGGCTGCAGTAACAGGCTCTCCCCCCCTCTCTCTGCGCCCCCTGGCTGCAGTAACAGGCTCTCTCCCCCCCCCCTCTCTGCGCCCCCTGGCTGCAGTAACAGGCTCTTTCCCCCCCTCTCTCTGCGCCCCCTGGCTGCAGTAACAGGCTCTCCCCCCCTCTCTGCGCCCCCTGGCTGCAGTAACAGGCTCTCCCCCCTCTCTGCGCCCCCTTGGCTGCAGTAACAGGCTCTCCCCCCTCTCTCTGCGCCCCCTGGCTGCAGTAACAGGCTCCCCCCCCCCCTCTCTCTGCGCCCCCCTGGCTGCAGTAACAGGCTCCCCCCCCCTCTCTGCGCCCCCTGGCTGCAGTAACAGGCTCTCCCCCTCTCTCTGCGCCCCCCTGGCTGCAGTAACAGGCTCCCCCCCCCCTCTCTGCGCCCCCTGGCTGCAGTAACAGGCTCCCCCCCCTCTCTCTGCGCCCCCTGGCTGCAGTAACAGGCTCCCCCCCTCTCTCTGCGCCCCCTGGCTGCAGTAACAGGCTCTCCCCCCTCTCTCTGCGCTCCCAGGAACCTGGTCCAGTGTTCAACTAACGGTGCTGACCCGTACGTCCGGATATACCTGCTCCCCGACAGAAGGTGGTCCAGCCGTAAAAAGACCACCGTGAAAAGGAAAACGCTCAACCCGCAGTATAATGAGAGGTGAGTGACGGGGGCTGCATTACCGGACTTATAGGGGAGGGAAACGGGGGCTGCATTACCGGACTTATAGGGGAGGGAAACGGGGGCTGCATTACCGAACTTATAGGGGAGGGAAACGGGGGCTGCATTACCGAACTTATAGGGGAGGGAAACGGGGGCTGCATTACCGGACTTATAGGGGAGGGAAACGGGGGCTACATTACCAGACTTATATGGGATAGAAACGGGGGCCGCATTACCGGACTTATAGGGGAGGGAAACGGGGGCCGCATTACCGGACTTATATGGGAGGGAAACGGGGGCTGCATTACCGGACTTATAGGGGAGGGAAACGGGGGCTGCATTACCGAACTTATATGGGAGGGAAACGGGGGCTGCATTACCGAACTTATATGGGATGGAAACGGGGGCTGCATTACCAAACTTATCTGGGAGGGAAACGGGGGCTACATTACCGGACTTATATGGGAGGGAAACGGGGGCTGCATTACCGAACTTATATGGGAGGGAAACGGGGGCTGCATTACCGAACTTATATGGGATGGAAACGGGGGCTGCATTACCAAACTTATATGGGATGGAAACGGGGGCTGCATTACCGAATTATATGGGAGGGAAACGGGGGCTACATTACCGAACTTATATGGGATGGAAACGGGGGCTGCATTACCGAACTTATATGGGAGGGAAACGGGGGCTGCATTACCGAACTTATATGGGATGGAAACGGGGGCTGCATTACCGAACTTATATGGGATGGAAACGGGGGCTGCATTACCGGACTTATATGGGAGGGAAACGGGGGCCGCATTACCGAATTATATGGGAGGGAAACGGGGGCTGCATTACCGAATTATATGGGATGGAAACGGGGGCTGCATTACCGAACTTATATGCTAGGGATACGGGGGCTGCATTACCGAATTATATGGGAGGGAAACGGGGGCTGCATTACCGGACTTATATGGGAGGGAAACGGGGGCTGCATTACCGAACTTATATGGGATAGAAACGGGGGCTGCATTACCGGACTTATATGGGAGGGAAACGGGGGCCGCATTACCGAACTTATAGGGATAGAAACGGGGGCTGCATTACCGAATTATATGGGAGGGAAACGGGGGCTGCATTACCGAACTTATATGGGAGGGAAACGGGGGCTGCATTACCGAACTTATATGGGAGGGAAACGGGGGCTGCATTACCGAACTTATATGGGATAGAAACGGGGGCTGCATTACCGAACTTATATGGGAGGGAAACGGGGGCTGCATTACCGAACTTATATGGGATAGAAACGGGGGCTGCATTACCGAACTAATATGGGATAGAAACGGGGGCTGCATTACCGAACTTATATGGGATAGAAACGGGGGCTGCATTACCGAACTAATATGGGATAGAAACGGGGGCCGCATTACCGAATTATATGGGAGGGAAACGGGGGCTGCATTACCGAACTTATATGGGAGGGAAACGGGGGCTGCATTACCGAACTTATATGGGATAGAAACGGGGGCTGCATTACCGAACTTATATGGGATGGAAACGGGGGCTGCATTACCGAACTTATATGGGAGGGAAACGGGGGCTGCATTACCGAACTTATATGGGATAGAAACGGGGGCTGCATTACCGAACTAATATGGGATAGAAACGGGGGCCGCATTACCGAATTATATGGGAGGGAAACGGGGGCTGCATTACCGAACTTATATGGGAGGGAAACGGGGGCTGCATTACCGAACTTATATGGGATAGAAACGGGGGCTGCATTACCGAACTTATATGGGAGGGAAACGGGGGCTGCATTACCGGACTTATATGGGAGGGAAACGGGGGCCGCATTACCGAATTATATGGGAGGGAAACGGGGGCTGCATTACCGAACTTATATGGGAGGGAAACGGGGGCTGCATTACCGAACTTATATGGGATAGAAACGGGGGCTGCATTACCGAACTTATATGGGATGGAAACGGGGGCTGCATTACCGAACTTATATGGGAGGGAAACGGGGGCTGCATTACCGAACTTATATGGGATAGAAACGGGGGCTACATTACCGGACTTATATGGGAGGGAAACGGGGGCTACATTACCGAACTAATATGGGATAGAAACGGGGGCTGCATTACCGAACTTATATGGGATGGAAACGGGGGCTGCATTACCGAACTTATATGGGATAGAAACGGGGGCTGCATTACCGAACTTATATGGGATAGAAACGGGGGCTGCATTACCGGACTTATATGGGATAGAAACGGGGGCTGCATTACCGAACTTATATGGGATAGAAACGGGGGCTGCATTACCGAACTTATATGGGATGGAAACGGGGGCTACATTACCGGACTTATATGGGATAGAAACGGGGGCTACATTACCAGACTTATATGGGAGGGAAACGGGGGCTGCATTACCAGACTTATATGGGATAGAAACGGGGGCTGCATTACCGAACTTATATGGGATGGAAACGGGGGCTGCATTACCGGACTTATATGGGATAGAAACGGGGGCTGCATTACCGAACTTATATGGGATAGAAACGGGGGCTGCATTACCGGACTTATATGGGATAGAAACGGGGGCTGCATTACCGAACTTATATGGGATAGAAACGGGGGCTGCATTACCGAACTTATATGGGATGGAAACGGGGGCTACATTACCGGACTTATATGGGATAGAAACGGGGGCTACATTACCAGACTTATATGGGAGGGAAACGGGGGCTGCATTACCAGACTTATATGGGATAGAAACGGGGGCTGCATTACCGAACTTATATGGGAGGGAAACGGGGGCTACATTACCGAACTTATATGGGAGGGATACGGGGGCTGCATTACCAGACTTATATGGGATAGAAACGGGGGCTACATTACCAGACTTATATGGGAGGGAAACGGGGGCTGCATTACCGAACTTATATGGGATAGAAACGGGGGCTGCATTACCGAACTTATATGGGAGGGAAACGGGGGCTGCATTACCGAACTTATATGGATAGAAACGGGGGCTGCATTACCGAACTTATATGGGAGGGAAACGGGGGCTACATTACCGAACTTATATGGGAGGGAAACGGGGGCTGCATTACCGGACTTATATGGGATAGAAACGGGGGCTACATTACCGAACTTATATGGGAGGGAAACGGGGGCTGCATTACCGAATTATATGGGAGGGAAACGGGGGCTGCATTACCGGACTTATATGGGAGGGAAACGGGGGCTGCATTACCGAACTTATATGGGAGGGAAACGGGGGCTGCATTACCGGACTTATATGGGAGGGATACGGGGGCTGCATTACCGGACTTATATGGGAGGGAAACGGGGGCCGCATTACCAGACTTATATGGGAGGGAAACGGGGGCTGCATTACCGAACTTATATGGGAGGGATACGGGGGCTGCATTACCGAATTATATGGGAGGGAAACGGGGGCTACATTACCGGACTTATATGGGAGGGAAACGGGGGCTGCATTACCGAACTTATATGGGAGGGAAACGGGGGCTGCATTACCGAATTATATGGGAGGGAAACGGGGGCTGCATTACCGGACTTATATGGGAGGGAAACGGGGGCTGCATTACCGAACTTATATGGGAGGGAAACGGGGGCTGCATTACCGAATTATATGGGAGGGAAACGGGGGCTGCATTACCGGACTTATATGGGAGGGAAACGGGGGCTGCATTACAGAACTTATATGGGAGGGAAACGGGGGCTGCATTACCGAACTTATATGGGAGGGATACGGGGGCTGCATTACCGAACTTATATGGGAGGGAAACGGGGGCTACATTACCGAACTTATATGGGATGGAAACGGGGGCTGCATTACCGAACTTATATGGGATGGAAACGGGGGCTGCATTACCGAACTTATATGGGATGGAAACGGGGGCTGCATTACCGAACTTATATGGGATGGAAACGGGGGCTGCATTACCGAACTTATATGGGATGGAAACGGGGGCTGCATTACCGAACTTATATGGGAGGGAAACGGGGGCTGCATTACCGAACTTATATGGGATGGAAACGGGGGCTGCATTACCGAACTTATATGGGATGGAAACGGGGGCTGCATTACCGAACTTATATGGGAGGGAAACGGGGGCTGCATTACCGAACTTATATGGGAGGGAAACGGGGGCTGCATTACCGAACTTATATGGGATGGAAACGGGGGCTACATTACCGGACTTATATGGGATGGAAACGGGGGCTACATTACCGGACTTATATGGGATGGAAACGGGGGCTGCATTACCAAACTTATATGGGATGGAAACGGGGGCTACATTACCGGACTTATATGGGATGGAAACGGGGGCTACATTACCGAACTTATATGGGATGGAAACGGGGGCTGCATTACCGAACTTATATGGGATGGAAACGGGGGCTACATTACCGGACTTATATGGGATGGAAACGGGGGCTGCATTACCGGACTTATATGGGAGGGAAACGGGGGCTGCATTACCAGACTTATATGGGAGGGAAACGGGGGCTGCATTACCGAACTTATATGGGATGGAAACGGGGGCTACATTACCGAACTTATATGGGATGGAAACGGGGGCTGCATTACCGAACTTATATGGGATGGAAACGGGGGCTACATTACCGGACTTATATGGGATGGAAACGGGGGCTGCATTACCGAATTTATATGGGATAGAAACGGGGGCTACATTACCGAACTTATATGGGATGGAAACGGGGGCTACATTACCGGACTTATATGGGATGGAAACGGGGGCTACATTACCGAACTTATATGGGATGGAAACGGGGGCTACATTACCGGACTTATATGGGATGGAAACGGGGGCTGCATTACCGGACTTATATGGGATGGAAACGGGGGCTGCATTACCAAACTTATATGGGATGGAAACGGGGGCTACATTACCGAACTTATATGGGATGGAAACGGGGGCTACATTACCGGACTTATATGGGATGGAAACGGGGGCTGCATTACCGAACTTATATGGGATGGAAACGGGGGCTGCATTACCGAACTTATATGGGATGGAAACGGGGGCTGCATTACCAGACTTATATGGGAGGGAAACGGGGGCTGCATTACCGGACTTATATGGGATGGAAACGGGGCCTGCATTACCGAATTATATGGGAGGGAAACGGGGGCTGCATTACCGAATTATATGGGAGGGAAACGGGGGCTGCATTACCGAACTTATATGTGAGGGAAACGGGGGCTGCATTACCGAATTATATGGGATGGAAACGGGGGCTGCATTACCGAACTTATATGGGATAGAAACGGGGGCTGCATTACCGGACTTATATGGGATGGAAACGGGGGCTGCATTACCGAACTTATATGGGAGGGAAACGGGGGCTGCATTACCGAATTTATATGGGATAGAAACGGGAGCTGCATTACCGAATTATATGGGATGGAAACGGGGGCTGCATTACCGAACTTATATGGGATGGAAACGGGGGCTGCATTACCGAACTTATATGGGATGGAAACGGGGGCTGCATTACCGAATTATATGGGATGGAAACGGGGGCTGCATTACCGAACTTATATGGGAGGGAAACGGGGGCTGCATTACCGAATTATATGGGATGGAAACGGGGGCTGCATTACCGAACTTATATGGGATGGAAACGGGGGCTGCATTACCGAACTTATATGGGATGGAAACGGGGGCTGCATTACCGAATTATATGGGATGGAAACGGGGGCTGCATTACCGAACTTATATGGGAGGGAAACGGGGGCTGCATTACCGAATTATATGGGAGGGAAACGGGAGCTGCATTACCGAACTTATATGGGAGGGAAACGGGGGCTGCATTACCGAATTATATGGGATGGAAACGGGGGCTGCATTACCAGACTTATATGGGAGGGAAACGGGGGCTGCATTACCGGACTTATATGGGAGGGAAACGGGGGCTGCATTACCGAACTTATATGGGATGGAAACGGGGGCTGCATTACCGAATTTATATGGGATAGAAACGGGAGCTGCATTACCGAACTTATATGGGAGGGAAACGGGGGCTGCATTACCGAATTATATGGGATGGAAACGGGGGCTGCATTACCGAATTATATGGGAGGGAAACGGGGGCTGCATTACCGAACTTATATGGGATGGAAACGGGGGCTACATTACCGAACTTATATGGGAGGGATACGGGGGCTGCATTACCGAATTATATGGGAGGGAAACGGGGGCTGCATTACCGAACTTATATGGGATGGAAACGGGGGCTGCATTACCGAACTTATATGGGATGGAAACGGGGGCTGCATTACCGAACTTATATGGGAGGGATACGGGGGCTGCATTACCGAACTTATATGGGAGGGAAACGGGGGCTGCATTACCGAACTTATATGGGAGGGAAACGGGGGCTGCATTACCGAACTTATATGGGAGGGAAACGGGGGCTGCATTACCGAACTTATATGGGAGGGAAACGGGGGCTGCATTACCGAACTTATATGGGAGGGAAACGGGGGCTGCATTACCGAACTTATATGGGATGGAAACGGGGGCTGCATTACCGAACTTATATGGGATGGAAACGGGGGCTGCATTACCGAATTATATGGGAGGGAAACGGGGGCTGCATTACCGGACTTATATGGGATGGAAACGGGGGCTGCATTACCGAACTTATATGGGATGGAAACGGGGGCTGCATTACCGAACTTATATGGGATGGAAACGGGGGCTGCATTACCGAACTTATATGGGAGGGAAACGGGGGCTGCATTACCGAACTTATATGGGATGTATAAGTTACACAGTAGATGAGGTTGAAAAAGTTCAACCTATGCTAAATTTAGACACCGCCCGTCTCCCCCCCTCTCCTCGTCTCACCCCCCCGTCTCACCCCCCTCTCCTCGTTTCCTCCCCCCTCCCATCTCACCCCCCTCTCCTCGTCTCCTCCCCCCCGTCTCACCCCCTCTCCTCGTCTCCTCCCCCCCCTCGTCTCCTCCCCCCCCTGTCTCACCCCTCTCCTCGTCTCCTCCCCCCCCCGTCTCCCCCCCTCTCCCCCTCCCCTCCTCCCCCCCCCGTCTCACCCCATGTCCCCTCAGGTTTGAGTTCATGGTTCCCCTGGAAGACGCAAAGAAGAGAATGTTGGACATCGCCGTGAAAAACAACCGTTCCTTCGCCTCGCACGAGAGGAAAGAGCTCGGCAAGGTGAGTGACAGACGTGCAGGAGGGTAACGCAACCCCTGCAGTGCTTGGGGATAAGGGGAACCATCCTGCACCTAAAGGGTTATTGTGTGTGTGGGTGAGCAGGAAGATGGGGGTGAGCAGGAAGATGGGGGGAGCGGGAAGATGGGGGGAGCGGGAAGATGGGGGGAGCGGGAAGATCAATTCATTTTAATCTCTAGGTTCAGAACAAATTTGCCAAGAACATAATGTGTTATTAACCCCTCGCTGCCCGCGCGTCACATTAACCCCTCGCTGCCCGCGCGTCACATTAACCCCTCGCTGCCCGCGCATCACATTAACCCCTCGCTGCCCGCGCATCACATTAACCCCTCGCTTCCCGCGCATCACATTAACCCCTGGCTGCCCGCGCATCACATTAACCCCTGGCTGCCCGCGCGTCACATTAACCCCTGGCTGCCCGCGCGTCACATTAACCCCTGGCTGCCCGCGCGTCACATTAACCCCTGGCTGCCCGCGCGTCACATTAACCCCTGGCTGCCCGCGCGTCACATTAACCCCTGGCTTTCCGCGCGTCACATTAACCCCTGGCTGCCCGCGCGTCACATTAACCCCTGGCTGCCCGCGCGTCACATTAACCCCTGGCTGCCCGCGCGTCACATTAACCCCTGGCTGCCCGCGCGTCACATTAACCCCTGGCTGCCCGCGCGTCACATTAACCCCTGGCTGCCCGCGCGTCACATTAACCCCTGGCTTTCCGCGCGTCACATTAACCCCTGGCTGCCCGCGCGTCACATTAACCCCTGGCTGCCCGCGCGGCACATTAACCCCTGGCTGCCTGCGCGTCACGTTACTGATTCCTTTCTGTTCCCCGCTCCCTCCCAGGTCCTGGTGAAGCTGTCGGAGGAAGATTTGGTTCAGGGGTTCGAGGACTGGTAAAGACTCGCGTTCTGCTTCTGGGAGGTTTAGATAAAATCATCGCAGGGGTTTAACCCCGTCCCGGCCACGGAAGGTTTTCCTTTGTAATAAGGTTCAGGACCCTTGGGTAGTGATAAATCAGCACACCCCCTAAACCTGCTGGTGACCCCTAAGTGGGACCTGTGCTGAGGCGCTGGTTAATTCCTGATTCGAAGTGTACACAATGTAACACTTTCATACCCAAGAAAGCACTTAATCAGGGTTATAGAGAATTACGTGCTGAAAATGATCTATCTATGAGAGATATATATATATCTCCTCGCGAGACATGGACGCGCATCCCGCACACGGAGGAATGAATTAGGAAAGATTACAGTGTCGTTACCGTGGCTTATGATGAGGGCTGTGGGTGTATATATATTTTCTGCCTATAAAAAGAAACAGATTTATATATAATGATTCGCTGCTCTCCTCCAAACTTCCCCGTCCCCCCACTCTCTCCTCCAAACTTCCCCGTCCCCCCAACTCTCTCTCCTCCAGACTTCCCCGTCCCCCCCCCTCCTCCAAACTTCCCCGTCCCCCCCACTCTCTCCTCCAAACTTCCCCGTCCCCCCCACTCTCTCCTCCAAACTTCCCCGTCCCCCCCACTCTCTCCTCCAAACTTCCCCGTCCCCCCAACTCTCTCTCCTCCAAACTTCCCCGTCCCCCCAACTCTCTCCCGACTTCCCCATCCCCCCAACTCTCTCTCCTCCAGACTACCCCATCCCCCCAACTCTCTCTCCTCCAGACTTCCCCGTCCCCCCAACTCTCTCTCCTCCAGACTTCCCGTCCCCCCAACTCTCTCCTCCAAACTTCCCCGTCCCCCCAACTCTCTCCTCCAGACTTACCCATCCCCCCAACTCTCTCTCCTCCAGACTTCCCCGTCACCCCCACTCTCTCCTCCAAACTTCCCCGTCCCCCCCACTCTCTCCTCCAGACTTCCCCATCCCCCCACTCTCTCCTCCAGACTTCTCCGTCCCCCCCACTCTCTCCTCCAGACTTCTCCGTCCCCCCACTCTCTCCTCCAGACTTCCCCGTCCCCCCCACTCTCTCCTCCAAACTTCCACGTCCCCCCCACTCTCTCCTCCAAACTTCCTCGTCCCCCCCCCACTCTCTCTCCTCCAGACTTCCCCGCCCCCCCCCCACTCTCTCTGCTCCAGACTTCCCCGTCCCCCCCACTCTCTCCTCCAGACTTCTCCGTCCCCCCCCCACTCTCCTCCAGACTTCCCCGTCCCTCCCACTCTCTCCTCCAAACTTCCATGTCCCCCCCACTCTCTCCTCCAAACTTCCACGTCCCCCCCACTCTCTCCTCCAAACTTCCCCGTCCCCCCAACTCTCTCTCCTCCAGACTTTCCCGTCCCCCCAACTCTCTCTCCTCCAGACTTTCCCGTCCCCCCAACTCTCTCTCCTCCAGACTTCCATGTCCCCCCCACTCTCTCCTCCAGACTTCCCCGTCCCCCCCACTCCTGCAGACTTCCCCGTCCCCCCCACTCTCTCCTCCAGACTTCACCGCCCCCCCACTCTCTCCTCCAGACTTCCCCGTCCCCCCCTCTCCCCTCCAGACTTCCACGTCCCCCCCACTCTCCTCCAGACTTCCACGTCCCCCACACTCTCTCCTCCAGACTTCCACGTCCCCCCCACTCTCTCCTCCAGACTTCCACGTCCCCCCCACTCTCTCCTCCAGACTCCCCTCCCCACTCTCTCCTCCAGACTCCCCCCCCCCCCCCCACTCTCTCCTCCAGACTCCCCTCCCCACTCTCTCCTCCAGACTTCCCCGTCCCCTCCCCTCTCTCCTCCAGACTTCCACGTCCCCCACACTCTCTCCTCCAGACTTCCACGTCCCCCCCACTCTCTCCTCCAGACTTCCTGGTCCCCCCCCACTCTCTCCTCCAGACTCCCCTCCCCACTCTCTCCTCCAGACTTCCCCGTCCCCTCCCCACTCTCTCCTCCAGACTTCCCCTGTCCCCCCCCCACTCTCTCCTCCAGACTCCCCCCCCCCCCACTCTCTCCTCCAGACTTCCCCGTCCCCCCCCACTCTCTCTCCTCCAGACTTCCCCGTCCCCCACTAACCCGTCCCTTTCTCCCCAGGTTTGAGCTCACGCCAACCGGGCACCCCAGCACATGATCGTCCCCTGATGCTGCCGTCGTCTCTCAGGACTTTTATATAAATCTATATAATTACTTAAAACAAAGTCTCCTCTGCCCGCGCCCTGCGTGTGTACATATGTACATTTGTAATTAGCTTTTACCGATTTGATTGTTTTCTACGAGACCAAGATAGCTGCTTTCTACGAAAACACAGCGAAGAGAGCGCCCCCCGCAGGGTTACAGACAGCGAGAGCGCCACGCTCCGAAGAGAGCGCCCCCCGCAGGGTTACAGCGCCTGCACATTCTCCGAACACAGCGAGAGCGTCGCGCTCCGAAGAGAGCGCTCCCCGCAGGGTTACAGACAGTGAGAGCGTCACGCTCCGAAGAGAGCGCCCCCCCGCAGGGCTGCTGCGGAGTTATTTATTTTCTGCGTGTACAGATATACAAACTAATGTATTGTTTATAATATTTTGCTATTTTATGCCCCAAAGTTTATACCCGCCGCGCTTCGGAGAATCGCGCAGTCTGATTTTATACCCTGAATGTCTCCGAGCCGGAGAAATATCAATTCTATGAATAAACGATTTGATTTCTATTTCAGGAGAATCAGCAGATATTTCTTTATGTTAACCCCTTCCTGGCAGCGAGTAGCAGAGTAGAACCGGCGACTTGTGCTGCTGCAGGGGTTAAAGTCATTTATACGTGTCTTTATATAGGGCTCAGTGAGTACAGACACTGACTGGCACTGAGTGTGAGGCAGGGGAACCTGGGAGAGGGAGCGGCTCAGTGAGTACAGACACTGACTGGCACTGAGTGTGAAGCAGGGGAGCCTGGGAGAAGGAGCGGCTCAGTGAGTAACGACACTGACTGGCACTGAGTGTGAAGCAGGGGAGCCTGGGAGAAGGAGCGGCTCAGTGAGTACAGACACTGACTGGCACTGAGTGTGAGGCAGGGGAACCTGGGAGAAGGAGCGGCTCAGTGAGTACAGACACTGACTGGCACTGAGTGTGAAGCAGGGGAACCTGGGAAAAGGAGCGGCTCAGTGAGTAAAGACACTGACTGGCACTGAGTGTGAAGCAGGGGAGCCTGGGAGAAGGAGCGGCTCAGTGAGTAACGACACTGACTGGCACTGAGTGTGAGGCAGGGGAACCTGGGAGAAGGAGCGGCTCAGTGAGTAAAGACACTGACTGGCACTGAGTGTGAAGCAGGGGAGCCTGGGAGTAGCAGCGGCTCAGTGAGTAAAGACACTGACTGGCACTGAGTGTGAAGCAGGGGAGCCTGGGAGAAAGAGCGGCTCAGTGAGTACAGACACTGACTGGCACTGAGTGTGAAGCAGGGGAACCTGGGAAAAGGAGCGGCTCAGTGAGTAAAGACACTGACTGGCACTGAGTGTGAAGCAGGGGAACCTGGGAGAAGGAGCGGCTCAGTGAGTAAAGACACTGACTGGCACTGAGTGTGAAGCAGGGGAGCCTGGGAGAAGGAGCGGCTCAGTGAGTACAGACACTGACTGGCACTGAGTGTGAAGCAGGGGAACCTGGGAGAAGGAGCGGCTCAGTGAGTAACGACACTGACTGGCACTGAGAGTGAAGCAGGGGAACCTGGGAGAAGGAGCGGCTCAGTGAGTAAAGACACTGACTGACACTGAGAGTTTGGAGCAGGGGTCTGGTTCAATTCCTGGTGTCGGCTCCTTGTGATCTCGGGAAAGTCACTTTATCTCCCTGTGCCTCAGGCACCAAAACATAGATTGTCAGCTCCACGGGGCAGGGACCTGTGCCTGCAAAATGTCTCTGTAAAGCGCTACGTATAACTAGCAGCGCTATACAAGAACATGCTATTATTTACAGTGGTTGACATATCACCAAAAAATCTACTCGCCACCTAGTACCACACGTGTGCTGCTTGGGCCAATAGGAGCTCGCCACGATGTTAAATCCACTCGCCCGGGGCGAGCAAATGTATAGGTTTGTCGAACACTGAATATTTATATCACGCTGTGTGCCAGGATCCGCTCACGGACATATTACATTTAAACAGATATTTCAAATTAAAATAATTTATTATTTGCAGAAGCAGAAACCACAATAGATATCATTTAAATGCAGATTTCAACCATTCTAATTTTTGTAGGGGTGAGCAACTCCAGTCCTCAATGGCCACCAACAGGTCACGTTATCAAAATATCCCTGCTTCAGCACAGCCACCTGTGCTGAAGCAGGGATATCCTGAAAATCTGACCTGTTGGTGGCCCTTGGACTGGCAGAGTAGGGCCCTGGCTGTGAAAAAGGGTTAACCTGAGACCCTGCTGTAATGGGGATTTGTTCCTGTGCAGTGAGGCCCCCAGCCACGTGTGGCACAGCAAACACAATGTTACAGTAGCAGGTAACAATGCCACGCTGATTCATAGTTACTGTAACGAGGCCACGCTGATTCATGGTTACTGTAACGAGGCCACGCTGATTCATGGTTACTGTAACGAGGCCACGCTGATTCATGGTTACTGTAACGAGGCCACGCTGATTCATGGTTACTGTAACGAGGCCACGCTGATTCATGGTTACTGTAACGAGGCCACGCTGATTCATGGTTACTGTAACGAGGCCACGCTGATTCATGGTTACTGTAACGAGGCCACGCGGATTCATGGTTACTGTAACGAGGCCACGCTGATTCATGGTTACTGTAACGAGGCCACGCTGATTCATGGTTACTGTAACGAGGCCACGCTGATTCATGGTTACTGTAACGAGGCCACGCTGATTCATGGTTACTGTAACGAGGCCACGCTGATTCATGGTTACTGTAACGCGGCCACGCTGATTCATGGTTACTGTAACGAGGCCACGCTGATTCATGGTTACTGTAACGAGGCCACGCTGATTCATGGTTACTGTAACGAGGCCACGCTGATTCATGGTTACTGTAACGAGGCCACGCTGATTCATGGTTACTGTAACGAGGCCACGCTGATTCATGGTTACTGTAACGAGGCCACGCTGATTCATGGTTACTGTAACGAGGCCACGCTGATTCATGGTTACTGTAACGAGGCCACGCTGATTCATGGTTACTGTAACGAGGCCACGCTGATTCATGGTTACTGTAACGAGGCCACGCTGATTCATGGTTACTGTAACGAGGCCACGCTGATTCATGGTTACTGTAACGAGGCCACGCTGATTCATGGTTACTGTAACGAGGCCACGCTGATTCATGGTTACTGTAACGAGGCCACGCTGATTCATGGTTACTGTAACGAGGCCACGCTGATTCATGGTTACTGTAACGAGGCCACGCTGATTCATGGTTACTGTAACGAGGCCACGCTGATTCATGGTTACTGTAACGAGGCCACGCTGATTCATGGTTACTGTAACGAGGCCACGCTGAGGCCACACTCTTCCTTCAGGAGGCCGCGGGCGCTTTTAACCTGCGCACTGCTGGCAGGATCTCTTCCAAACGAGCGATCTCTGAAATTAGAAATGATATTTAATGGCGCGTGGAATAAGTGGAAAGAAAAGACGGTGCAAATTATCATTAAACATCTTCACAGCGCCAGCGCGTCGCGGCTCAGAGGAGCGTCTGAAACCAGCACGCGGTGTAATACTGGTGGTGTGTGGGTGTGTATATATGTGCGCGCGCGCACACGCACACACACACACACACACACACACACACACACACACACACACACACACACACACACACACACACACACACACACACACACACACACACACACACTTTACTTGTTTATTATAATGAAATTGTAAAAATACTATAGTAAAAGCGCAGGAAAATGTAGAATATCATGTTGATAAAAAGCAATATAACTTTACAGAAGTGTCCCTGTAATAGTAATAATCCCTCAGAGCAGGGCGTTAATGGCCAGTAATGCTGTGTAGGGGATTATTACTTACATACATACAGGGCATTGTATGTATGTATATTTTTATTCACAGTAGTAATACACGCGAGAATCATATAAATAACAGATCATGGGAATAAGTGCTTCAGACATAATGTTACTTTTAAGGAAGAGGAGTCCCTGCCCTGAGGAGCTTACAGTCTAATTGGTAGGTAGGGAGAACGTACAGAGACAATAGGAGGGAGTTCTGGTAAGTGCGTCTGCAGGGGGCCAAGCTTTATGTATCATGTGTTCAGAATGTGCACAGTGTTATCCGTATGCTTCTTTAAGCAAGTGTGTCTTAAGGTGGGTCTTAAAGGTGGATAGAGAGGGTGCTAGTCGGGTACTGAGGGGAAGGGCATTCCAGAGGTGTGGGGCAGTAGGTGAGAAAGGTGGCGGGAGAGGGCTTTAGATACAAAGGGGGTAGAAAGAAGACATCCTTGAGCAGAACGCAAGAGTCGGGATGGTGCATAGTGAGAAATTAGGGATGAGATGTAAGGAGGGGCAGAAGAGTGTAAAGCTTTAAAAGTGAGGAGAAGAATGGGGTGTGAGATGCGGGATTTGATCGGAAGCCAGGAGAGGGATTTCAGGAGGGGAGACGCTGAGACAGATCTAGGAAAGAGTAGAGTGATTCTGGCAGCAGCATTTAGGATAGATTGTAGGGGAGACAGGTGAGAGGCAGGAAGGCCGGACAGCAGGAGGTTACAGTAATCAAGACGGGCGAGAATGAGGGCCTGAGTCAGAGTTTTAGGAGTTGAGCAGCAGAGGAAAGGGCGTATCTTTGTTATATTGCGGAGGAAAAAGCGACAGGTTTTAGAGACGTTTTGAACGCGAGAGGGGAGAGAACGCGCGAGAGGGGAGAGAACGCGCGAGAGGGGAGAGAACGCGCGAGAGGGGAGAGAACGCGCGAGAGGGGAGAGAACGCGCGAGAGGGGAGAGAACGCGCGAGGGGGGAGAGAACGCGCGAGGGGGGAGAGAACGCGCGAGGGGGGAGAGAACGCGCGAGGGGGGAGAGAACGCGCGAGGGGGGAGAGAACGCGCGAGGGGGGAGAGAACGCGCGAGGGGGGAGAGAACGCGCGAGAGGGGAGAGAACGCGCGAGAGGGGAGAGAACGCGCGAGAGGGGAGAGAACGCGAGTATCTTAAAGCTCCTGAGGCGGGAAATCTATTCCACAACCCTGCGTATTGAGGAACAAAACCAGAACCACTACACCTCTTGCTCCTTGCAATGCCCTCATTACAGTGGTGTGTACCAGTGGCATGGCGGCGTGGCATTGCGTGGCTGTGCAGAATTCTTCAGAACAGAAAAAACATTGAAGAAAATAAAATGTTACCTAGAACTTCAAGCAGCGCCCGGATTAACCCATCAAATGCTGGAAAGAACTCGTCGTGCTCTTGTAACTTGTTTATTACACTATAAGAAAAAGGGAATAAAGGACACGGGTATCAGGGCTGGGACACGGGCAGCCACGACACGGGTATCAGTGCCGGGACACGGGCAGCCACGACACAGGTATCAGGGCCGGGACACGGGTATCAGGGCCGGGACACGGGCAGCCACGACACGGGTATCAGGGCCGGGACACGGGTATCAGGGCCGGGACACGGGCAGCCACGACACAGGTATCAGGGCCACGACACGGGTATCAGGGCTGGGACACGGGCAGCCACGACACGGGTATCAGGGCCGGGACACGGGTATCAGGGCCGGGTCACGGGTATCGGGGCCGGGACACGGGTATCGGGGCCGGGACACGGGTATCGGGGCCGGGACACGGGCAGCCACAACACGGGTATCAGGGCCGGGACACGGGTATCGGGGCCGGGTCACGGGTATCGGGGCCGGGACACGGGTATCGGGGCCGGGACACGGGTATCGGGGCCGGGACACGGGTATCGGGGCCGGGACACGGGCAGCCACAACACGGGTATCAGGGCCGGGACACGGGTATCGGGGCCGGGACACGGGTATCGGGGCCGGGACACGGGCAGCCACGACACGGGTATCAGGGCCGGGACACGGGTATCAGGGCCGGGACACGGGCAGCCGGGACACAGGTATCAGGGCCGGGACACGGGCAGCCACGACACAGGTATCAGGGCCGGGACACGGGTATCAGGGCCGGGACACGGGTATCAGGGCCGGGACACGGGTATCGGGGCCGGGACACGGACAGCCGGGACACGGGTATCGGGGCCGGGACACGGGCAGCAGGGACACGGGTATCAGGGCCACGACACGGGTATCAGGGCCGGGACACGGGCAGCCACGACACGGGTATCGGGGCCGGGACACGGGCAGCTGGGACACGGGTATCGGGCCGGGACACGGGTATCGGTATCAGGGCCACGACACGGGTATCAGGGCTGGGACACGGGCAGCCACGACACGGGTATCAGGGCCGGAACACGGGTATCAGGGCCAGGACACGGGTATCAGGGCCGGGACACGGGTATCAGGGCCGGGACACGGGCAGCCATGACACGGGTATCAGGGCCGGGACACAGGTATCAGGGCCGGGACACAGGTATCGGGGCCGGGACACGGGCAGCTGGGACACGGGTATCGGGCCGGGACACGGGTATCGGTATCAGGGCCACGACACGGGTATCAGGGCTGGGACACGGGCAGCCACGACACGGGTATCAGGGCCGGGACACGGGTATCAGGGCCGGGACACGGGTATCAGGGCCGGGACACGGGTATCAGGGCCGGGACACGGGTATCAGGGCCGGGACACGGGTATCAGGGCCGGGACACGGGTATCAGGGCCGGGACACGGGTATCAGGGCCGGGACACGGGTATCGGGGCCGGGACACGGGTATCGGGGCCGGGACACGGGTATCAGGGCCGGGACACGGGTATCGGGACACGGGTATCGGGGCCGGGACACGGGTATCGGAGCCGGGACACGGGCAGCCACGACACGGGTATCAGGGCCAGGACACGGGTATCGGTATCAGGGCCACGACACGGGTATCAGGGCTGGGACACGGGCAGCCACGACACGGGTATCAGGGCCGGGACACGGGTATCGGGGCCGGGACACGGGTATCGGGGCCGGGACACGGGTATCGGGGCCGGGACACGGGTATCGGGGCCGGGACACGGGTATCGGGGCCGGGACACGGGTATCGGGGCCGGGTCACGGGTATCGGGGCCGGGACACGGGTATCGGGGCCGGGACACGGGTATCGGGGCCGGGACACGGGTATCGGGGCCGGGACACGGGTATCGGGGCCGGGACACGGGCAGCCACAACACGGGTATCAGGGCCGGGACACGGGTATCGGGGCCGGGACACGGGCAGCCGGGACACGGGTATCAGGGCCGGGACACGGGCAGCCACGACACGGGTATCGGGGCCGGGACACGGGCAGCTGGGACACGGGTATCGGGCCGGGACACGGGTATCGGTATCAGGGCCACGACACGGGTATCAGGGCTGGGACACGGGCAGCCACGACACGGGTATCAGGGCCGGGACACGGGTATCAGGGCCAGGACACGGGTATCAGGGCCGGGACACGGGTATCAGGGCCGGGACACGGGCAGCCATGACACGGATATCAGGGCCGGGACACAGGTATCAGGGCCGGGACACGGGTATCGGGGCCGGGACACGGGCAGCTGGGACACGGGTATCGGGCCGGGACACGGGTATCGGTATCAGGGCCACGACACGGGTATCAGGGCTGGGAAACGGGCAGCCACGACACGGGTATCAGGGCCGGGACACGGGTATCAGGGCCGGGACACGGGTATCAGGGCCGGGACACGGGTATCAGGGCCGGGACACGGGTATCAGGGCCGGGACACGGGTATCACGGCCGGGACACGGGTATCACGGCCGGGACACGGGTATCGGGGCCGGGACACGGGCAGCCACAACACGGGTATCAGGGCCGGGACACGGGTATCGGGGCCGGGACACGGGCAGCCGGGACACGGGTATCAGGGCCACGACACGGGTATCAGGGCCGGGACACGGGCAGCCACGACACGGGTATCGGGGCCGGGACACGGGCAGCTGGGACACGGGTATCGGGCCGGGACACGGGTATCGGTATCAGGGCCACGACACGGGTATCAGGGCTGGGACACGGGCAGCCACGACACGGGTATCAGGGCCGGGACACGGGTATCAGGGCCAGGACACGGGTATCAGGGCCGGGACACGGGTATCAGGGCCGGGACACGGGCAGCCATGACACGGATATCAGGGCCGGGACACAGGTATCAGGGCCGGGACACGGGTATCGGGGCCGGGACACGGGCAGCTGGGACACGGGTATCGGGCCGGGACACGGGTATCGGTATCAGGGCCACGACACGGGTATCAGGGCTGGGACACGGGCAGCCACGACACGGGTATCAGGGCCGGGACACGGGTATCAGGGCCGGGACACGGGTATCAGGGCCGGGACACGGGTATCAGGGCCGGGACACGGGTATCAGGGCCGGGACACGGGTATCACGGCCGGGACACGGGTATCACGGCCGGGACACGGGTATCGGGGCCGGGACACGGGCAGCCACGACACGGGTATCAGGGCCGGGACACGGGTATCGGGACACGGGTATCGGGGCCGGGACACGGGAATCGGAGCCGGGACACGGGCAGCCACGACACGGGTATCAGGGCCAGGACACGGGTATCGGTATCAGGGCCACGACACGGGTATCAGGGCTGGGACACGGGCAGCCACGACACGGGTATCAGGGCCGGGACACGGGTATCGGGGCCGGGACACGGGTATCGGGGCCGGGACACGGGTATCGGGGCCGGGACACGGGTATCGGGGCCGGGTCACGGGTATCGGGGCCGGGTCACGGGTATCGGGGCCGGGTCACGGGTATCGGGGCCGGGTCACGGGTATCGGGGCCGGGACACGGGTATCGGGGCCGGGACACGGGCAGCCACAACACGGGTATCAGGGCCGGGACACGGGTATCGGGGCCGGGACACGGGTATCGGGGCCGGGATACGGGTATCGGGGCCGGGACACGGGTATCGGGGCCGGGACACGGGTAACGGGGCCGGGACACGGGTATCGGGGCCGGGACACGGGTATCGGGGCCGGGAAATGGGTATCGGGGCCGGGACACGGGTAACGGGGCCGGGACACGGGTATCGGGGCCGGGACACGGGTATCGGGGCCGGGACACGGGTATCGGGGCCGGGACACGGGTATCGGGGCCGGGACACGGGCAGCCGGGACACGGGCAGCCGGGACACGGGTATCGGGGCCGGGACACGGGTATCGGGGCCGGGACACGGGTATCGGGGCCGGGACACGGGTATCGGGGCCGGGACACGGGTATCGGGGCCGGGACACGGGCAGCCGGAACACGGGTATCGGGGCCGGGACACGGGCAGCCACGACACGGGTATCGGGGCCGGGACACGGGTATCAGGGCCGGGACACGGGTATCGGGGCCGGGACGCGGGTATCGGGGCCGGGACACGGGTATCAGGGCCGGGTCACGGGTATCAGGGCCAGGTCACGGGTATCAGGGCCGGGACACGGGAATCAGGGCCGGGACACGGGTATCAGGGCCGGGACACGGGCAGCCACGACACGGGTATCAGGGCCGGGACACGGGTATCAGGGCCGGGACACGGGTATCAGGGCCGGGACACGGGTATCAGGGCTGGGACACGGGTATCGGGGCCGGGACACGGGCAGCCATGACACGGGTATCAGGGCCGGGACACGGGTATCGGGGCCGGGACACGGGTATCGGGGCCGGAACACGGGTATCGGGGCCGGGACACGGGTATCGGGGCCGGGACACGGGTATCGGGGCCGGGACACGGGTATCGGGGCCGGGACACGGGTATCGGGGCCGGGACACGGGCAGCCGGGACACGGGTATCGGGGCCGGGACACAGGTATCGGGGCCGGGAAACAGGTATCGGGGCCGGGACACGGGTATCGGGGCCGGGACACGGGTATCGGGGCCGGGACATGGGTATCGGGGCCGGGACACGGGTATCGGGGCAGGGACACGGGTATCAGGGCAGCCACGACACGGGTATCGGGGCCGGGACACGGGTATCGGGGCCGGGACGCGGGTATCGGGGCCGGGACGCGGGTATCGGGGCCGGGACGCGGGTATCGGGGCCGGGACGCAGGTATCGGGGCCGGGACGCGGGTATCGGGGCCGGGACGCGGGTATCGGGGCCGGGACGCGGGTATCGGGGCCGGGACGCGGGTATCGGGGCCGGGACGCGGGTATCGGGGCCGGGACGCGGGTATCGGGGCCGGGACGCGGGTATCGGGGCCGGAACACAGGCAGCCGGGACGCGGGTATCAGGGCCGGGACACAGGTATCAGGGCCGGGAAACGGGTATCGGGGCCGGGACACGGGTATCGGGGCCGGGACACGGGTATCGGGGCCGGGACACGGGTATCGGGGCCGGGACACGGGTATCGGGGCCGGGACACGGGTATCGGGGCCGGGACACGGGTATCGGGGCCGGGACACGGGTATCGGGGCCGGGACACGGGTATCGGGGCAGGGACACGTGTGTCAGGGCAGCCACGACACGGGTATCGGGGCCGGGACACGGGTATCGGAGCCGGGACACGAGTATCGGGGCCAAGACACGGGTATCGGGGCCGGGACACGGGTATCGGGGCCGGGACACGGGCAGCCACGACACGGGTATCGGGGCCGGGACGCGGGTATCGGGGCCGGGACGCGGGTATCGGGGCCGGGACGCGGGTATCGGGGCCGGGACGCGGGTATCGGGGCCGGGACGCGGGTATCGGGGCCAAGACACGGGTATCGGGGCCGGGACGCGGGTATCGGGGCCAAGACGCGGGTATCGGGGCCGGGACGCGGGTATCGGGGCCGGGACGCGGGTATCGGGGCCAAGACACGGGTATCGGGGCCGGGACGCGGGTATCGGGGCCGGGACGCGGGTATCGGGGCCGGGACGCGGGTATCGGGGCCGGGACGCGGGTATCGGGGCCGGGACGCGGGTATCGGGGCCGGGACGCGGGTATCGGGGCCGGGACGCGGGTATCGGGGCCGGGACGTGGGTATCGGGGCCGGAACACAGGCAGCCGGGACACGGGTATCGGGGCCGGGACGCGGGTATCGGGGCCGGGACGCGGGTATCGGGGCCGGGACGCGGGTATCGGGGCCGGGACGCGGGTATCGGGGCCGGGACGCGGGTATCGGGGCCGGGACGCGGGTATCGGGGCCGGGACGCGGGTATCGGGGCCGGGACGCGGGTATCGGGGCCGGGACGCGGGTATCGGGGCCGGGACGCGGGTATCGGGGCCTGGACACGGGTATCGGGGCCGGGACACGGGTATCAGGGCACCTCTGGGCCACTGTCAGATTATATGGAGAAATGAGGGGTTATGGAGGATGACACGCACACGCACACGCATGATGATGGGACATACTTTGCATGTTGCTGAGGTTTTCTCCTCTATGTTAAACAGACCGAGGACTGACCACAAATTTGATTATAGTTTCATTTGACAAGAAGCCACGTGTGGTCTGCGCGCTGGTCACTGAGCACACGTGGCAAGCCGACATGTGGTACCTGTCTATGTCCAATGTCCCGAGCAGCTGCTGTATCTGTCGGCTGGTCCCTTCCTCCACCTCTCCGCACAGCCGCCCGACCGCGTTCACCAGCGTCCCGGGGGTGGCTGCATCATCTGAAAGGAGAGCGGCGTGGGACCGGTTCTGTGGGGGTCCGAAGCCACGTACCCCGGGGAGATTGGACGTGTCTGTGTTATTACCTAAGCCGAGGAGGCAGCGCTGGTTCCTCATCGCGTTACTCATCTCTCCCAGGCGGCTGTACACCTCGTTCATGCGCGGGAACACGCCGCTGACGGACGCCACGTCAAACAGCGTCTGGAAGTGCGAGACCAGCGCGTGCAGCGTGTGGGGAGACGGGCGGCCCGCGTCCTGAGGAGGTCAGTAATGTTACTGCCAAGCCAACCCGCCGGGGTAATAATGCAGGATTTCCACAGCACAAGACGTGTACCCCGAGGGGTTAAATGAATATACCCCGAGGGGTTAAATGAATATACCCCGAGGGGTTAAATGAATATACCCCGAGGGGTTAAATGAATATACCCCGGCTGCAGACCCCTGGGAATAACGTCGGCAGCAGGGGGCGCTTTCCGAGGGGGTGACGGGGCATTTTGCAGCAGGGGGCGCTTTCCGAGGTGATGAGGGGCATTTTGCAGCAGGGGGCGCTTTCCGAGGTGATGAGGGGCATTTTGCAGCAGGGGGCGCTTTCCGAGATGATGAGGGGCATTTTGCAGCAGGGATGCGCTTTCCGAGGGGATGAGGGGCATTTTGCAGCAGGGGGCGCTTTCCGAGGGGGTGAGGGGGCATTTTGCAGCAGGGGGCGCTTTCCGAGGGGGTGAGGGGGCATTTTGCAGCAGGGGGCGCTTTCCGAGGGGGTGAGGGGGCATTTTGCAGCAGGGGGCGCTTTCCGAGGGGGTGAGGGGGCATTTTGCAGCCGGATTTGGTGCACCCCCCAGAGGTTTAATAGTTGCGTATTTTCCGTGTTTATTTCCGGGAAGACGTTCTCCCGCGGACACGGCCCCAAGAAACATCCCAAACTCTCACCCCCATGTGACCGGAGCCCCGCGTCACAGTGACCTCCCCCAGCACAGAGTGACCGGAGCCCCGCGTCACAGTGACCTCCCCCAGCACAGAGTGACCGGAGCCCCGCGTCACAGTGACCTCCCCCAGCACAGAGTGACCGGAGCCCCGCGTCACAGTGACCTCCCCCAGCACAGAGTGACCGGAGCCCCGCGTCACAGTGACCTCCCCCAGCACAGAGTGACCGGAGCCCCGCGTCACAGTGACCTCCCCCAGCACAGAGTGACCGGAGCCCCGCGTCACAGTGACCTCCCCCAGCACAGAGTGACCTCCCCCAGCACAGAGTGACCTCCCCCAGCACAGAGTGACCGGAGCCCCGCGTCACAGTGACCTCCCCCAGCACAGAGTGACCTGAGCCCCGCGTCACAGTGACCTCCCCCAGCACAGAGTGACCGGAGCCCCGCGTCACAGTGACCTCCCCCAGCACAGAGTGACCGGAGCCCCGCGTCACAGTGACCTCCCCCAGCACAGAGTGACCGGTGCCCCGCGTCACAGTGACCTCCCCCAGCACAGAGTGACCGGTGCCCCGCGTCACAGTGACCTCCCCCAGCACAGAGTGACCTCCCCCAGCACAGAGTGACCGGAGCCCCGCGTCACAGTGACCTCCCCCAGCACAGAGTGACCGGAGCCCCGCGTCACAGTGACCTCCCCCAGCACAGAGTGACCTCCCCCAGCACAGAGTGACCGGAGCCCCGCGTCACAGTGACCTCCCCCAGCACAGAGTGACCGGAGCCCCGCGTCACAGTGACCTCCCCCAGCACAGAGTGACCGGAGCCCCGCGTCACAGTGACCTCCCCCAGCACAGAGTGACCTCCCCCAGCACAGAGAGACCCCCCAGCACAGAGTGACCGGAGCCCCGCGTCACAGTGACCTCCCCCAGCACAGAGTGACCGGAGCCCCGCGTCAGTGACCACCCCCAGCACAGAGTGACCGGAGCCCCGCGTCAGTGACCCCCCCCCCCAGCACAGAGTGACCGGAGCCCCGCGTCACAGTGACCTCCCCCAGCACAGAGTGACCGGAGCCCCGCGTCACAGTGACCTCCCCCAGCACAGAGTGACCGGAGCCCCGCGTCACAGTGACCTCCCCCAGCACAGAGTGACCGGAGCCCCGCGTCAGTGACCTCCCCCAGCACAGAGTGACCGGAGCCCCGCGTCATAGTGACCTCCCCCAGCACAGAGTGACCGGAGCCCAGCGTCAGTGACCTCCCCCAGCACAGAGTGACCGGAGCCCCGCGTCACAGTGACCTCCCCCAGTACAGAGTGACCGGAGCCCCGCGTCACAGTGACCTCCCCCAGCACAGAGTGACCGGATCCCCGCGTCACAGTGACCTCCCCCAGCACAGAGTGACCGGAGCCCCGCGTCACAGTGACCTCCCCCAGCACAGAGTGACCTCCCCCAGCACAGAGTGACCGGAGCCCCGCGTCACAGTGACCTCCCCCAGCACAGAGTGACCGGAGCCCCGCGTCACAGTGACTTCCCCCAGCACAGAGTGACCGGAGCCCCGCGTCACAGTGACCTCCCCCAGCACAGAGTGACCTGAGCCCCGCGTCAGTGACCTCCCCCAGCACAGAGTGACCGGAGCCCCGCGTCACAGTGACCTCCCCCAGCACAGAGTGACCGGAGCCCCGCGTCACAGTGACCTCCCCCAGCACAGAGTGACCTCCTCCAGCACAGAGTGACCTCCCCCAGCACAGAGTGACCCCCCCCCCAGCACAGTGACCCCCCCCCAGCACAGAGTGACCGGAGAAGAGGGGGGCTCGCTTGGGAAGAGGGAGAAGAGGGGGGCTCGCTTGGGGAGAGGGAGAAGAGGGGGGCTCGCCTGGGAAGAGGGAGAAGAGGGGGCTCGCCTGGGAAGAGGGAGAAGAGGGGGGGGCTCGCCTGGAAGAGGGAGAAGAGGGGGGCTCGCTTGGGGAGAGGGAGAAGAGGGGGGCTCGTCTGGGGAGAGGGAGAAGAGGGGGGCTCGCCTGGTGAGAGGGAGAAGAGGGTGCTCACTGGGGGAGAGGGAGAAGAGGGGGGCTCGCTTGGGGAGAGGGAGAAGAGGGGGGCTCGCCTGGTGAGAGGGAGAAGAGGGGGGCCCGCTTGGGGAGAGGGAGAAGAGGGGGGCTCGCCTGGGGAGAGGGAGAAGAGGGGGGCTCGCCTGGGGAGAGGGAGAAGAAGGGGGGCTCGCTGGGGAGAGGGAGAAGAGGGGGGCTCGCTTGGGGAGAGGGAGAAGAGGGGGGCTCGCCTGGTGAGAGGGAGAAGAGGGGGGCTCGCTTGGGGAGAGGGAGAAGAGGGGGGCTCGCCTGGGGAGAGGGAGAAGAGGGGGGCTCGCCTGGGGAGAGGGAGAAGAGGGGGGCTCGCCTGGGGAGAGGGAGAAGAGGGGGGCTCGCCTGGGGAGAGGGAGAAGAGGGGGGCTCGCCTGGGGAGAGGGAGAAGAGGGGGGCTCGCTGGGGAGAAGAAGAACATGGGGGGCTCGCCTGGGGAGAGGGAGAAGAGGGGGGCTCGCCTGGGGAGAGGGAGAAGAGGGGGGCTCGCTGGGGAGAAGAAGAACATGGGGGGCTCACCTGGGGAGAGGGAGAAGAGGGGGGCTCGCCTGGTGAGAGGGAGAAGAGGGGGGCTCGCTTGGGGAGAGGGAGAAGAAGGGGGCTCGCCTGTGGAGAGGGAGAAGAGGGGGGCTCGCTTGGGGAGAGGGGGCTCGCTTGGGGAGAGGGGGAAGAGGGGGGCTCGCCTGGGAAGAGGGAGAACAGGGGGGCTCGCTTGGGGAGAGGGAGAAGAGGGGGGCTCGCCTGGGGAGAGGGAGAAGAGGGGGGCTCGCCTGGGGAGAGGGAGAAGAGGGGTGCTCGCCTGGGAAGAGGGAGAAGAGGAGGGCTCGCTGGGGGAGAGGGCGAAGAGGGGAGCTTGTCTGGGGAGAGGGGGCTGAGAATAGGGGTGCTCGTCTGGGGAGAGGGGGCTGAGAATAGTTGTGCTCGCCTGGGGGAGGGTGGTGAAAATAGGGGTGCTCGCCTGGGGGAGGGTGGTGAGAATAGGGATGCTTGCCTGGGGGAGGGTGGTGAGAATAGGGGTGCTCGCCTGGGGGAGGGTGGTGAGAATAGGGGTGCTCGCCTGGGGAGGGGGGGTGCTCGCTGCTTAGTATTTCTTAGAAAGATTTGCTTTCCCAGAGTTTATTTCCGGCTGTATTATTTATATTCTGGTGGATGTGAATAATAAAATGGAAGTGATCAGCTCCGAGCCGATATCAGGTGAGGCTCACACTATATAATGTCACCTTTCCCCCGCTCAGGTGAGGCTCACATATAATGTCACCTTTCCCCCGCTCAGTTGAGGCTCACACTATATAATGTCACCTGTTCCCGCTCAGGTGAGGCTCACATTATATAATGTCACCTTTCCCCGCTCAGGTGAGGCTCACACTATGTAATGTCACCTTTCCCCGCTCAGGTGAGGCTCACACTATATAATGTCCCCTTTCCCCTGCTCAGGTGAGGCTCACACTATATAATGTCACCTTTCCCCTGCTCAGGTGAGGCTCACACTATATAATGTCACCTTTCCCTGCTCAGGTGAGGCTCACACTATATAATGTCACCTTTCCCCCACTCAGGTGAGGCTCACACTATATAATTTCACCTGTCCCCCGCTCAGGTGAGGCTCACACTATATAATGTCACCTTTCCCCCGCTCAGGTGAGGCTCACATTATATAATGTCACCTTTCCCCCGCTCAGGTGAGGCTCACATTATATAATGTCACCTTTCCCCTGCTCAGGTGAGGCTCACATTATATAATGTCACCTTTCCCCGCTCAGGTGAGGCTCACACTATATAATGTCACCTTTCCCCGCTCAGGTGAGGCTCACACTATATAATGTCACCTGTCCCCCGCTCTGGTGAGGCTCACACTATATAATGTCACCTTTCCCCGCTCAGGTGAGGCTCACATTATATAATGTCACCTTTCCCCCGCTCAGGTGAGGCTCACACTATATAATGTCACCTTTCCCCCGCTCAGGTGAGGCTCACACTATATAATGTCACCTTTCCCCGCTCAGGTGAGGCTCACATTATATAATGTCACCTTTCCCCCGCTCAGGTGAGGCTCACACTATATAATGTCACCTGTCCCCCGCTCAGGTGAGGCTCACACTATATAATGTCACCTTTCCCCCGCTCAGGTGAGGCTCACACTATATAATGTCACCTTTCCCCGCTCAGGTGAGGCTCACACTATATAATGTCACCTTTCCCCCGCTCAGGTGAGGCTCACACTATATAATGTCACCTTTCCCCCGCTCAGGTGAGGCTCACACTATATAATGTCACCTGTCCTCCGCTCAGGTGAGGCTCACACTATATAATGTCACCTGTCCCCCGCTCAGGTGAGGCTCACACTATATAATGTCACCTTTCCCCGCTCAGGTGAGGCTCACACTATGTAATGTCACCTGTCCCCTGCTAAGGTGAGGCTCACACTATGTAATGTCACCTTTCCCCCGCTCAGGTGAGGCTCACACTATATAATGTCACCTGTCCCCCGCTCTGGTGAGGCTCACACTATATAATGTCACCTTTCCCCGCTCAGGTGAGGCTCAACCTATATAATGTCACCTTTCCCCGCTCAGGTGAGGCTCACACTATATAATGTCACCTGTCCCCCGCTCAGGTGAGGCTCACACTATATAATGTCACCTTTCCCCCGCTCAGGTGAGGCTCACACTATATAATGTCACCTTTCCCCACTCAGTTGAGGCTCACACTATATAATGTCACCTTTCCCCCGCTCAGGTGAGGCTCACACTATATAATGTCACCTTTCCCCCGCTCAGGTGAGGCTCACACTATATAATGTCACCTGTCCCCCGCTCAGGTGAGGCTCACACTATATAATGTCACCTTTCCCCGCTCAGGTGAGGCTCACACTATATAATGTCACCTTTCCCCCGCTCAGGTGAGGCTCACACTATATAATGTCACCTTTCCCCCGCTCACGTGAGGCTCACACTATGTAATGTCACCTTTCCCCGCTCAGGTGAGGCTCACACTATGTAATGTCACCTGTCCCCCGCTAAGGTGAGGCTCACACTATGTAATGTCACCTTTCCCCCGCTCAGGTGAGGCTCACACTATATAATGTCACCTGTCCCCCGCTCTGGTGAGGCTCACACTATATAATGTCACCTTTCCCCGCTCAGGTGAGGCTCACACTATATAATGTCACCTTTCCCCCGCTCAGGTGAGGCTCACACTATATAATGTCACCTGTCCCCCGCTCAGGTGAGGCTCACACTATATAATGTCACCTTTCCCCACTAAGTTGAGGCTCGCACTATATAATGTCACCTTTCCCCCGCTCAGGTGAGGCTCACACTATATAATGTCACCTTTCCCCCGCTCAAGTGAGGCTCACACTATATAATGTCACCTGTCCCCCGCTCAGGTGAGGCTCACAGGCTCACACTATATAATGTCACCTTTCCCCCGCTCAGGTGAGGCTCACACTATATAATGTCACCTTTCCCCGCTCAGGTGAGGCTCACTATATAATGTCACCTTTCCCCCGCTCAGGTGAGGCTCACACTATGTAATGTCACCTGTCCCCCGCTCAGGTGAGGCTCACACTATATAATGTCACCTGTCCCCTGCCCAGGTAAGGCTCACACTATATAATGTCACCTTTCCCCGCTCAGGTGAGGCTCACACTATATAATGTCACCTGTCCCCCGCTCAGGTGAGGCTCACACTATATAATGTCACCTTTTCCCCGCTCAGGTGAGGCTCACACTATATAATGTCACCTGTCCCCTGCTCAGGTGAGGCTCACACTATATAATGTCATCTTTCCCCCGCTCAGGTGAGGCTCACACTATATAATGTCACCTTTTCCCTGCTCAGGTGAGGCTCACACTATATAATGTCACCTTTCTCTGCTCAGGTGAGGCTCACACTATATAATGTCACCTTTCCCCCACTCAGGTGAGGCTCACACTATATAATGTCACCTGTCCCCCGCTCAGGTGAGGCTCACACTATATAATGTCACCTTTCCCCCGCTCAGGTGAGGCTCACATTATATAATGTCACCTTTCCCCTGCTCAGGTGAGGCTCACACTATATAATGTCACCTTTCTCTGCTCAGGTGAGGCTCACACTATATAATGTCACCTTTTCCCTGCTCAGGTGAGGCTCACACTATATAATGTCACCTTTCTCTGCTCAGGTGAGGCTCACACTATATAATGTCACCTTTCCCCCACTCAGGTGAGGCTCACACTATATAATGTCACCTGTCCCCCGCTAAGGTGAGGCTCACACTATGTAATGTCACCTGTCCCCCGCTAAGGTGAGGCTCACACTATGTAATGTCACCTTTCCCCGCTCAGGTGAAGCTCAGACTATATAATGTCACCTTTCCCCCGCTCAGGTGAGGCTCACACTATATAATGTCACCTTTCCCCTGCTCAGGTGAGGCTCACACTATATAATGTCACCTTTCCACCGCTCAGGTGAGGCTCACATATAATGTCACCTTTCCCCCGCTCAGGTGAGGCTCACACTATATAATCTCACCTTTCCCCCGCTCAGGTGAGGCTCACACTATATAATGTCACCTTTCCCCCGCTCAGGTGAGGCTCACACTATATAATGTCACCTGTTCCTGCTCAGGTGAGGCTCACACTATGTAATGTCACCTGTCAACGCTCAGGTGAGGCTCACACTATATAATGTCACCTTTCCCCTGCTCAGGTGAGGCTCACACTATATAATGTCACCTTTTCCCTGCTCAGGTGAGGCTCACACTATATAATGTCACCTTTCTCTGCTCAGGTGAGGCTCACACTATATTATGTCACCTTTCCCCCACTCAGGTGAGGCTCACACTATATAATGTCACCTGTCCCCCGCTCAGGTGAGGCTCACACTATATAATGTCACCTGTCCCCTGCTCAGGTGAGGCTCACACTATATAATGTCATCTTTCCCCCGCTCAGGTGAGGCTCACACTATATAATGTCACCTGTCCCCCGCTCAGGTGAGGCTCACATTATATAATGTCACCTTTCCCCTGCTCAGGTGAGGCTCACATTATATAATGTCACCTGTCCCCTGCTCAGGTGAGGCTCACACTATATAATGTCACCTTTCCCCCGCTCAGGTGAGGCTCACACTATATAATGTCACCTTTCCCCCGCTCAGGTGAGGCTCACATTATATAATGTCACCTTTCCCCTGCTCAGGTGAGGCTCACATTATATAATGTCACCTTTCCACGCTCAGGTGAGGCTCACACTATATAATGTCACCTGTCCCCCGCTCAGGTGAGGCTCACACTATATAATGTCACCTGTCCCCCGCTCAGGTGAGGCTCACAATATATAATGTCACCTTTCCCCCCTCAGGTGAGGCTCACACTATATAATGTTACCTGTCCCCCGCTCATGTGAGGCTCACACTATATAATGTCACCTTTCCCCGCTCAGGTGAGGCTCACACTATATAATGTCACCTGTCCCCCGCTCAGGTGAGGCTCACACTATATAATGTCACCTGTCCCCTGCCCAGGTAAGGCTCACACTATATAATGTCACCTTTCCCCGCTCAGGTGAGGCTCACACTATATAATGTCACCTGTCCCCCGCTCAGGTGAGGCTCACACTATATAATGTCACCTTTCCCCCGCTCAGGTGAGGCTCACACTATATAATGTCACCTGTCCCCTGCTCAGGTGAGGCTCACACTATATAATGTCACCTTTCCCCGCTCAGGTGAGGCTCACACTATATAATGTCACCTTTCCCCCGCTCAGGTGAGGCTCACACTATATAATGTCACCTGTCCCCCGATCAGGTGAGACTCACACTATGTAATGTCACCTGTCCCCCGCTAAGGTGAGGCTCACACTATGTAATGTCACCTGTCCCCCGCTAAGGTGAGGCTCACACTATGTAATGTCACCTTTCCCCGCTCAGGTGAAGCTCAGACTATATAATGTCACCTTTCCCCCGCTCAGGTGAGGCTCACACTATATAATGTCACCTTTCCCCTGCTCAGGTGAGGCTCACACTATATAATGTCACCTTTCCACCGCTCAGGTGAGGCTCACATATAATGTCACCTTTCCCCCGCTCAGGTGAGGCTCACACTATATAATCTCACCTTTCCCCCGCTCAGGTGAGGCTCACACTATATAATGTCACCTTTCCCCCGCTCAGGTGAGGCTCACACTATATAATGTCACCTGCTCCTGCTCAGGTGAGGCTCACACTATGTAATGTCACCTGTCCCCGCTCAGGTGAGGCTCACATTATATAATGTCACCTTTCCCCTGCTCAGGTGAGGCTCACACTATATAATGTCACCTTTTCCCTGCTCAGGTGAGGCTCACACTATATAATGTCACCTTTCTCTGCTCAGGTGAGGCTCACACTATATAATGTCACCTTTCCCCCACTCAGGTGAGGCTCACACTATATAATGTCACCTGTCCCCCGCTCAGGTGAGGCTCACACTATATAATGTCACCTTTCCCCCGCTCAGGTGAGGCTCACATTATATAATGTCACCTTTCCCCTGCTCAGGTGAGGCTCACACTATATAATGTCACCTTTCTCTGCTCAGGTGAGGCTCACACTATATAATGTCACCTTTTCCCTGCTCAGGTGAGGCTCACACTATATAATGTCACCTTTCTCTGCTCAGGTGAGGCTCACACTATATAATGTCACCTTTCCCCCACTCAGGTGAGGCTCACACTATATAATGTCACCTGTCCCCCGCTAAGGTGAGGCTCACACTATGTAATGTCACCTGTCCCCCGCTAAGGTGAGGCTCACACTATGTAATGTCACCTTTCCCCGCTCAGGTGAAGCTCAGACTATATAATGTCACCTTTCCCCCGCTCAGGTGAGGCTCACACTATATAATGTCACCTTTCCCCTGCTCAGGTGAGGCTCACACTATATAATGTCACCTTTCCACCGCTCAGGTGAGGCTCACATATAATGTCACCTTTCCCCCGCTCAGGTGAGGCTCACACTATATAATCTCACCTTTCCCCCGCTCAGGTGAGGCTCACACTATATAATGTCACCTTTCCCCCGCTCAGGTGAGGCTCACACTATATAATGTCACCTGTTCCTGCTCAGGTGAGGCTCACACTATGTAATGTCACCTGTCCCCGCTCAGGTGAGGCTCACACTATATAATGTCACCTTTCCCCTGCTCAGGTGAGGCTCACACTATATAATGTCACCTTTTCCCTGCTCAGGTGAGGCTCACACTATATAATGTCACCTTTCTCTGCTCAGGTGAGGCTCACACTATATTATGTCACCTTTCCCCCACTCAGGTGAGGCTCACACTATATAATGTCACCTGTCCCCCGCTCAGGTGAGGCTCACACTATATAATGTCACCTTTCCCCCGCTCAGGTGAGGCTCACATTATATAATGTCACCTTTCCCCTACTCAGGTGAGGCTCACATTATATAATGTCACCTTTCCCCGCTCAGGTGAGGCTCACACTATATAATGTCACCTTTCCCCGCTCAGGTGAGGCTCACACTATATAATGTCACCTGTCCCCCGCTCTGGTGAGGTTCACACTATATAATGTCACCTGTCCCCTGCCCAGGTAAGGCTCACACTATATAATGTCACCTTTCCCCGCTCAGGTGAGGCTCACACTATATAATGTCACCTGTCCCCTGCTCACGTGAGGCTCACACTATATAATGTCACCTTTCCCCGCTCAGGTGAGGCTCACACTATATAATGTCACCTTTCCCCCGCTCAGGTGAGGCTCACACTATATAATGTCACCTGTCCCCAGCTCAGGTGAGGCTCACATTATGTAATGTCACCTGTCCCCCGCTAAGGTGAGGCTCACACTATGTAATGTCACCTGTCCCCCGCTAAGGTGAGGCTCACACTATGTAATGTCACCTTTCCCCGCTCAGGTGAAGCTCAGACTATATAATGTCACCTTTCCCCCGCTCAGGTGAGGCTCACACTATATAATGTCACCTTTCCCCTGCTCAGGTGAGGCTCACACTATATAATGTCACCTTTCCCCGCTCAGGTGAGGCTCACATATAATGTCACCTTTCCCCCGCTCAGGTGAGGCTCACACTATATAATCTCACCTTTCCCCCGCTCAGGTGAGGCTCACACTATATAATGTCACCTTTCCCCCGCTCAGGTGAGGCTCACACTATATAATGTCACCTGTTCCCGCTCAGGTGAGGCTCACACTATGTAATGTCACCTGTCCCCCGCTCAGGTGAGGCTCACACTATATAATGTCACCTTTCCCCTGCTCAGGTGAGGCTCACACTATATAATGTCACCTTTTCCCTGCTCAGGTGAGGCTCACACTATATAATGTCACCTTTCTCTGCTCAGGTGAGGCTCACACTATATAATGTCACCTTTCCCCCACTCAGGTGAGGCTCACACTATATAATGTCACCTGTCCCCCGCTCAGGTGAGGCTCACACTATATAATGTCACCTTTCCCCCGCTCAGGTGAGGCTCACATTATATAATGTCACCTTTCCCCTGCTCAGGTGAGGCTCACACTATATAATGTCACCTTTCTCTGCTCAGGTGAGGCTCACACTATATAATGTCACCTTTTCCCTGCTCAGGTGAGGCTCACACTATATAATGTCACCTTTCTCTGCTCAGGTGAGGCTCACACTATATAATGTCACCTGTCCCCCGCTAAGGTGAGGCTCACACTATATAATGTCACCTGTCCCCCGCTAAGGTGAGGCTCACACTATGTAATGTCACCTTTCCCCGCTCAGGTGAAGCTCAGACTATATAATGTCACCTTTCCCCAGCTCAGGTGAGGCTCACACTATATAATGTCACCTTTCCCCTGCTCAGGTGAGGCTCACACTATATAATGTCACCTTTCCCCCGCTCAGGTGAGGCTCACATATAATGTCACCTTTCCCCCGCTCAGGTGAGGCTCACACTATATAATCTCACCTTTCCCCCGCTCAGGTGAGGCTCACACTATATAATGTCACCTTTCCCCCGCTCAGTTGAGGCTCACACTATATAATGTCACCTGTTCCCGCTCAGGTGAGGCTCACACTATGTAATGTCACCTTTCCCCGCTCAGGTGAGGCTCACACTATATAATGTCACCTTTCCCCTGCTCAGGTGAGGCTCACACTATATAATGTCACCTTTCCCCTGCTCAGGTGAGGCTCACACTATATAATGTCACCTTTCTCTGCTCAGGTGAGGCTCACACTATATAATGTCACCTTTCCCCCACTCAGGTGAGGCTCACACTATATAATGTCACCTGTCCCCCGCTCAGGTGAGGCTCACACTATATAATGTCACCTTTCCCCCGCTCAGGTGAGGCTCACATTATATAATGTCACCTTTCCCCTGCTCAGGTGAGGCTCACATTATATAATGTCACCTTTCCCCGCTCAGGTGAGGCTCACACTATATAATGTCACCTTTCCCCGCTCAGGTGAGGCTCACACTATATAATGTCACCTGTCCCCCGCTCTGGTGAGGCTCACACTATATAATGTCACCTTTCCCCGCTCAGGTGAGGCTCACATTATATAATGTCACCTTTCCCCCGCTCAGGTGAGGCTCACACTATATAATGTCACCTGTCCCCCGCTCAGGTGAGGCTCACACTATATAATGTCACCTTTCCCCCGCTCAGGTGAGGCTCAAACTATATAATGTCACCTTTCCCCGCTCAGGTGAGGCTCACACTATATAATGTCACCTTTCCCCCGCTCAGGTGAGGCTCACACTATATAATGTCACCTTTCCACCGCTCAGGTGAGGCTCACACTATATAATGTCACCTGTCCCCCGCTCAGGTGAGGCTCACACTATATAATGTCACCTGTCCCCCGCTCAGGTGAGGCTCACACTATGTAATGTCACCTGTCCCCCGCTAAGGTGAGGCTCACACTATGTAATGGCACCTTTCCCCCGCTCAGGTGAGGCTCACACTATATAATGTCACCTTTCCCCGCTCAGGTGAGGCTCATACTATATAATGTCACCTGTCCCCCGCTCTGGTGAGGCTCACACTATATAGTGTCACCTTTCCCCGCTCAGGTGAGGCTCACACTATATAATGTCACCTTTCCCCCGCTCAGGTGAGGCTCACACTATATAATGTCACCTGTCCCCCGCTCAGGTGAGGCTCACACTATATAATGTCACCTTTCCCCCGCTCAGGTGAGGCTCACACTATATAATGTCACCTTTCCCCACTCAGTTGAGGCTCACACTATATAATGTCACCTTTCCCCCGCTCAGGTGAGGCTCACACTATATAATGTCACCTTTCCCCCGCTCAGGTGAGGCTCACACTATATAATGTCACCTGTCCCCCGCTCAGGTGAGGCTCACACTATATAATGTCACCTTTCCCCTGCTCAGGTGAGGCTCACACTATATAATGTCACCTTTCCCCCGCTCAGGTGAGGCTCACATATAATGTCACCTTTCCCCCGCTCAGGTGAGGCTCACACTATATAATCTCACCTTTCCCCCGCTCAGGTGAGGCTCACACTATATAATGTCACCTATCCCCCGCTCAGGTGAGGCTCACACTATATAATGTCACCTGTTCCTGCTCAGGTGAGGCTCACACTATGTAATGTCACCTGTCCCCGTTCAGGTGAGGCTCACACTATATAATGTCACCTTTCCCCTGCTCAGGTGAGGCTCACACTATATAATGTCACCTTTTCCCTGCTCAGGTGAGGCTCACACTATATAATGTCACCTTTCTCTGCTCAGGTGAGGCTCACAATATATAATGTCACCTGTCCCCCGCTCAGGTGAGGCTCACACTATATAATGTCACCTATCCCCCGCTCAGGTGAGGCTCACACTATATAATGTCACCTTTCCCCGCTCAGGTGAGGCTCACACTATATAATGTCACCTTTCCCCGCTCAGGTGAGGCTCACACTATATAATGTCACCTTTCCCCCGCTCAGGTGAGGCTCACAATATATAATGTCACCTGTCCCCCGCTCAGGTGAGGCTAACACTATATAATGTCACCTTTCCCCCCTCAGGTGAGGCTCACAATATATAATGTCACCTGTCCCCCGCTCAGGTGAGGCTCACACTATATAATGTCACCTTTCCCCCGCTCAGGTGAGGCTCACACTATATAATGTCACCTTTCCCCCGCTCAGGTGAGGCTCACAATATATAATGTCACCTGTCCCCCGCTCAGGTGAGGCTCACACTATATAATGTCACCTTTCCCCCGCTCAGGTGAGGCTCACACTATATAATGTCACCTTTCCCCCCTCAGGTGAGGCTCACAATATATAATGTCACCTGTCCCCCGCTCAGGTGAGGCTCACACTATATAATGTCACCATTCCCCCGCTCAGGTGAGGCTCAAAATATATAATGTCACCTTTCCCCCCTCAGGTGAGGCTCACACTATATAATGTCACCTTTCCCCGCTCAGGTGAGGCTCACACTATATAATGTCACCTTTCCCCGCTCAGGTGAGGCTCACACTATATAATGTCACCTTTCCCCCGCTCAGGTGAGCCTCACACTATATAATGTCACCTTTCCCTCGCTCTCCACATCCTCCATCATCGTGTCCACAAGAAGCAGAAGTTCCTCCACTCGGACGTTGTCGCTGTCCCCATGTGTCTCGTGCGTCTGCCGATGGGGTAATAACTTCTCACACAGCTTCCTCAGGGACCTGTGCAGGGCCTTCAAAATAATCATAATAATATTATTATCCGACAGACTGGTGTGTTATACACACTGATAGATATGAGAGACAGGCTGGTGTGTTATACACACTGATAGATATGAGAGACAGACTGGTGTGTTATACATACTGATAGATATGAGAGACAGACTGGTGTGTTATACACACTGATAGATATGAGAGACAGACTGGTGTGTTATACACACTGATAGATATGAGAGACAGACTGGTGTGTTATACACACTGATAGATATGAGAGACAGACTGGTGTGTTATACACACTGATAGATATGAGAGACAGACTGGTGTATTATACACACTGATATATATGAGAGACAGACTGGTGTGTTATACACACTGATAGATATGAGAGACAGACTGGTGTGTTATACACACTGATATATATGAGAGACAGACTGGTGTGTTATACACACTGATAGATATGAGACAGACTGGTGTGTTATACACACTGATAGATATGAGAGACAGACTGGTGTGTTATACACACTGATAGATATGAGAGACAGACTGGTGTGTTATACACACTGATAGATATGAGAGACAGACTGGTGTGTTATACACACTGATAGATATGAGAGACAGACTGGTGTGTTATACACACTGATAGATATGAGAGACAGACTGGTGTGTTATACACACTGATAGATATGAGAGACAGACTGGTGTGTTATACACACTGATAGATATGAGAGACAGACTGGTGTGTTATACACACTGATAGATATGAGAGACACACTGGTGTGTTATACACACTGATAGATATGAGAGACACACTGGTGTGTTATACACACTGATAGATATGAGAGACAGACTGGTGTGTTATACACACTGATAGATATGAGAGACAGATTGGTGTGTTATACACACTGATAGATATGAGAGACAGATTGGTGTGTTATACACACTGATAGATAGGAGAGAGACTGGTGTGTTATACACACTGATAGATATGAGAGACAGATTGGTGTGTTATACACACTGATAGATATGAGAGACAGACTGGTGTGTTATACACACTGATAGATAGGAGAGAGACTGGTGTGTTATACACACTGATAGATATGAGAGACAGACTGGTGTGTTATACACACTGATAGATATGAGAGACAGACTGATGTGTTATACAAACTGATAGATATGAGAGACAGACTGGTGTGTTATACACACTGATAGATATGAGGCAGACTGATGTGTTATACAAACGGATAGATATGAGAGACAGACTGGTATGTTATACACACTGATAGATATGAGAGACAGACTGGTGTGTTATACACACTGATAGATATGAGGCAGACTGATGTGTTATACAAACTGATAGATATGAGAGACAGACTGGTGTGTTATACACACTGATATATATGAGAGACAGACTGGTGTGTTATACACACTGATAGATATGAGGCAGACTGATGTGTTATACAAACTGATAGATATGAGAGACAGACTGGTGTGTTATACACACTGATAGATATGAGGCAGACTGATGTGTTATACAAACTGATAGATATGAGAGACAGACTGGTGTGTTATACACACTGATAGATATGAGAGACAGACTGGTGTGTTATACACACTGATAGATATGAGAGACAGACTGGTTTGTTATACACACTGATAGATATGAGACAGACTGGTGTGTTATACACACTGATAGATATGAGAGACAGACTGGTGTGTTATACACACTGATAGATATGAGAGACAGACTGGTGTGTTATACACACTGATAGATATGAGACAGACTGGTGTGTTATACACACTGATAGATATGAGACAGACTGGTGTGTTATACACACTGATAGATATGAGAGACAGACTGGTGTGTTATACACACTGATAGATATGAGAGACAGACTGGTGTGTTATACACACTGATAGATATGAGAGACAGACTGGTGTGTTATACACACTGATAGATATGAGGCAGACTGATGTGTTATACAAACTGATAGATATGAGAGACAGACTGGTGTGTTATACACACTGATAGATATGAGACAGACTGGTGTGTTATACACACTGATAGATATGAGGCAGACTGATGTGTTATACAAACTGATAGATATGAGAGACAGACTGGTGTGTTATACACACTGATAGATATGAGACAGACTGATGTGTTATACAAACTGATAGATATGAGAGACAGACTGGTGTGTTATACACACTGATAGATATGAGAGACAGACTGGTGTGTTATACACACTGATAGATATGAGGCAGACTGATGTGTTATACAAACTGATAGATATGAGAGACAGGCTGGTGTGTTATACACACTGATAGATATGAGAGACAGACTGGTGTGTTATACACACTGATAGATATGAGAGACAGACTGGTGTGTTATACACACTGATAGATATTAGAGACAGACTGGTGTGTTATACACACTGATAGATATGAGAGACAGACTGGTGTGTTATACACACTGATAGATATGAGAGACAGACTGGTGTGTTATACACACTGATAGATATGAGAGACAGACTGGTGTGTTATACACACTGATAGATATGAGACAGACTGGTGTGTTATACACACTGATAGATATGAGAGACAGACTGGTGTGTTATACACACTGATAGATATGAGAGACAGACTGGTGTGTTATACACACTGATAGATAAGAGAGACAGACTGGTGTGTTATACACACTGATAGATATGAGACAGACTGGTGTGTTATACACACTGATAGATATGAGACAGACTGGTGTGTTATACACACTGATAGATATGAGAGACAGGCTGGTGTGTTATACACACTGATAGATATGAGAGACAGACTGGTGTGTTATACACACTGATAGATATGAGAGACAGACTGGTGTGTTATACACACTGATAGATATGAGAGACAGACTGGTGTGTTATACACACTGATAGATATGAGAGACAGACTGGTTTGTTATACACACTGATAGATATGAGACAGACTGGTGTGTTATACACACTGATAGATATGAGAGACAGACTGGTGTGTTATACACACTGATAGATATGAGAGACAGACTGGTGTGTTATACACACTGATAGATATGAGAGACAGACTGGTGTGTTATACACACTGATAGATATGAGAGACAGACTCGTGAGTTATACACACTGATAGATATGAGAGACAGGCTGGTGTGTTATACACACTGATAGATATGAGAGACAGACTGGTGTGTTATACACACTGATAGATATGAGAGACAGACTGGTGTGTTATACACACTAATAGATATGAGACAGACTGATGTGTTATACACACTGATAGATATGAGAGACAGACTGGTGTGTTATACACACTGATAGATATGAGTGACAGACTGGTGTGTTATACACACTGATAGATATGAGAGACAGACTGGTGTGTTATACACACTGATAGATATGAGACAGACTGGTGTGTTATACACACTGATAGATATGAGAGACAGATTGGTGTGTTATACACACTGATAGATAGGAGAGAGACTGGTGTGTTATACACACTGATAGATATGAGAGACAGATTGGTGTGTTATACACACTGATAGATATGAGAGACAGACTGGTGTATTATACACACTGATAGATAGGAGAGAGACTGGTGTGTTATACACACTGATAGATATGAGAGACAGACTGGTGTGTTATACACACTGATAGATATGAGAGACAGACTGGTATGTTATACACACTGATAGATATGAGAGACAGACTGGTGTGTTATACACACTGATAGATATGAGAGACAGACTGGTATGTTATACACACTGATAGATATGAGAGACAGACTGATGTGTTATACACACTGATAGATATGAGGCAGACGGATGTGTTATACAAACTGATAGATATGAGAGACAGACTGGTGTGTTATACACACTGATAGATATGAGGCAGACTGATGTGTTATACAAACTGATAGATATGAGAGACAGACTGGTGTGTTATACACACTGATAGATATGAGGCAGACGGATGTGTTATACAAACTGATAGATATGAGAGACAGACTGGTGTGTTATACACACTGATAGATATGAGGCAGACTGATGTGTTATACACACTGATAGATATGAGGCAGACTGATGTGTTATACAAACTGATAGATATGAGAGACAGACTGGTGTGTTATACACACTGATAGATATGAGGCAGACTGATGTGTTATACAAACTGATAGATATGAGAGACAGGCTGGTGTGTTATACACACTGATAGATATGAGAGACAGACTGGTGTGTTATACACACTGATAGATATGAGAGACAGACTGGTGTGTTATACACACTGATAGATATGAGAGACACACTGGTGTGTTATACACACTGATAGATATGAGAGACAGACTGGTGTGTTATACACACTGATAGATATGAGAGAAAGACTTGTGTGTTATATACACTGATAGATATGAGACAGACTGGTGTGTTATACACACTGATAGATATGAGAGACAGACTGGTGTGTTATACACACTGATAGATATGAGAGACAGACTGGTGTGTTATACACACTGATAGATATTAGAGACAGACTGGTGTGTTATACACACTGATAGATATGAGAGACAGACTGGTGTGTTATACACACTGATAGATATGAGAGACAGACTGGTGTGTTATACACACTGATAGATATGAGAGACAGACTGGTGTGTTATACACACTGATAGATATGAGACAGACTGGTGTGTTATACACACTGATAGATATGAGAGACAGACTGGTGTGTTATACACACTGATAGATATGAGAGACAGACTGGTGTGTTATACACACTGATAGATAAGAGAGACAGACTGGTGTGTTATACACACTGATAGATATGAGAGACAGGCTGGTGTGTTATACACACTGATAGATATGAGAGACAGACTGGTGTGTTATACACACTGATAGATATGAGAGACAGACTGGTGTGTTATACACACTGATAGATATGAGAGACAGACTGGTGTGTTATACACACTGATAGATATGAGAGACAGACTGGTGTGTTATACACACTGATAGATATGAGACAGACTGGTGTGTTATACACACTGATAGATATGAGAGACAGACTGGTGTGTTATACACACTGATAGATATGAGAGACAGACTGGTGTGTTATACACACTGATAGATATGAGAGACAGACTGGTGTGTTATACACACTGATATATATGAGACAGACTGGTGTGTTATACACACTGATAGATATGAGACAGACTGGTGTGTTATACACACTGATAGATATGAGACAGACTGGTGTGTTATACACACTGATAGATATGAGAGACAGACTGGTGTGTTATACACACTGATAGATATGAGAGACAGACTGGTGTGTTATACACACTGATAGATATGAGAGACAGACTGGTGTGTTATACACACTGATAGATATGAGAGACAGGCTGGTGTGTTATACAAACTGATAGATATGAGACAGACTGGTGTGTTATACACACTGATAGATATGAGAGACAGACTGGTGTGTTATACACACTGATAGATATGAGAGACAGACTGGTGTGTTATACACACTGATAGATATGAGAGACAGACTGGTGTGTTATACACACTGATAGATATGAGAGACAGACTGGTGTGTTATACACACTGATAGATATGAGAGACAGACTGGTGTGTTATACACACTGATAGATATGAGAGACAGACTGGTGTGTTATACACACTGATAGATATGAGAGACAGACTGGTGTGTTATACACACTGATAGATATGAGAGACAGACTGGTATGTTATACACACTGATAGATATGAGAGACAGACTGGTGTGTTATACACACTGATAGATATGAGAGACAGACTGGTATGTTATACACACTGATAGATATGAGAGACAGACTGATGTGTTATACACACTGATAGATATGAGGCAGACGGATGTGTTATACAAACTGATAGATATGAGAGACAGACTGGTGTGTTATACACACTGATAGATATGAGGCAGACTGATGTGTTATACAAACTGATAGATATGAGAGACAGACTGGTGTGTTATACACACTGATAGATATGAGGCAGACGGATGTGTTATACAAACTGATAGATATGAGAGACAGACTGGTGTGTTATACACACTGATAGATATGAGGCAGACTGATGTGTTATACACACTGATAGATATGAGGCAGACTGATGTGTTATACAAACTGATAGATATGAGAGACAGACTGGTGTGTTATACACACTGATAGATATGAGGCAGACTGATGTGTTATACAAACTGATAGATATGAGAGACAGGCTGGTGTGTTATACACACTGATAGATATGAGAGACAGACTGGTGTGTTATACACACTGATAGATATGAGAGACAGACTGGTGTGTTATACACACTGATAGATATGAGACAGACTGGTGTGTTATACACACTGATAGATATGAGAGACAGACTGGTGTGTTATACACACTGATAGATATGAGAGACAGACTGGTGTGTTATACACACTGATAGATAAGAGAGACAGACTGGTGTGTTATACACACTGATAGATATGAGAGACAGGCTGGTGTGTTATACACACTGATAGATATGAGAGACAGACTGGTGTGTTATACACACTGATAGATATGAGAGACAGACTGGTGTGTTATACACACTGATAGATATGAGAGACAGACTGGTGTGTTATACACACTGATAGATATGAGAGACAGACTGGTGTGTTATACACACTGATAGATATGAGACAGACTGGTGTGTTATACACACTGATAGATATGAGAGACAGACTGGTGTGTTATACACACTGATAGATATGAGAGACAGACTGGTGTGTTATACACACTGATAGATATGAGAGACAGACTGGTGTGTTATACACACTGATATATATGAGACAGACTGGTGTGTTATACACACTGATAGATATGAGACAGACTGGTGTGTTATACACACTGATAGATATGAGACAGACTGGTGTGTTATACACACTGATAGATATGAGAGACAGACTGGTGTGTTATACACACTGATAGATATGAGAGACAGACTGGTGTGTTATACACACTGATAGATATGAGAGACAGACTGGTGTGTTATACACACTGATAGATATGAGAGACAGGCTGGTGTGTTATACAAACTGATAGATATGAGACAGACTGGTGTGTTATACACACTGATAGATATGAGAGACAGACTGGTGTGTTATACACACTGATAGATATGAGAGACAGACTGGTGTGTTATACACACTGATAGATATGAGAGACAGACTGGTGTGTTATACACACTGATAGATATGAGAGACAGACTGGTGTGTTATACACACTGATAGATATGAGAGACAGACTGGTGTGTTATACACACTGATAGATATGAGAGACAGACTGGTGTGTTATACACACTGATAGATATGAGAGACAGACTGGTGTGTTATACACACTGATAGATATGAGAGACAGACTAGTGTGTTATACACACTGATAGATATGAGAGACAGACTGGTGTGTTATACACACTGATAGATATGAGAGACAGACTGGTGTGTTATACACACTGATAGATATGAGAGACAGACTGGTGTGTTATACACACTGATAGATATGAGAGACAGACTGGTGTGTTATACACACTGATAGATATGAGAGACAGACTGGTGTGTTTTACACACTGATAGATATGAGAGACAGACTGGTGTGTTATACACACTGATAGATATGAGAGACAGACTGGTGTGTTATACACACTGATAGATATGAGACAGACTGGTGTGTTATACACACTGATAGATATGAGAGACAGACTGGTGTGTTATACACACTGATAGATATGAGAGACAGACTGGTGTGTTATACACACTGATAGATATGAGAGACAGACTGGTGTGTTATACACACTGATAGATATGAGAGACAGACTGGTGTGTTATACAAACTGATAGATATGAGAGACAGACTGGTGTGTTATACACACTGATAGATATGAGAGACAGACTGATGTGTTATACACACTGATAGATATGAGACAGACTGGTGTGTTATACACACTGATAGATATGAGACAGACTGGTGTGTTATACACACTGATAGATATGAGAGACAGACTGGTGTGTTATACACACTGATAGATATGAGAGACAGACTGTTGTGTTATACACACTAATAGATATGAGAGACAGACTGATGTGTTATACACACTGATAGATATGAGAGACAGACTGGTGTGTTATACACACTGATAGATATGAGAGACAGACTGGTGTGTTATACACACTGATAGATATGAGAGACAGGCTGGTGTGTTATACACACTGATAGATATGAGAGACAGACTGGTATGTTATACACACTGATAGATATGAGAGACAGACTGATGTGTTATACACACTGATAGATATGAGAGACAGACTGGTGTGTTATACACACTGATAGATATGAGAGACAGACTGGTGTGTTATACACACTGATAGATATAGAGGCAGACTGATGTGTTATACAAACTGATAGATATGAGAGACAGACTGGTGTGTTATACACACTGATAGATATGAGACAGACTGGTGTGTTATACACACTGATAGATATGAGGCAGACTGATGTGTTATACAAACTGATAGATATGAGAGACAGACTGGTGTGTTATACACACTGATAGATATGAGACAGACTGATGTGTTATACAAACTGATAGATATGAGAGACAGACTGGTGTGTTATACACACTGATAGATATGAGAGACAGACTGGTGTGTTATACACACTGATAGATATGAGGCAGACTGATGTGTTATACAAACTGATAGATATGAGAGACAGGCTGGTGTGTTATACACACTGATAGATATGAGAGACAGACTGGTGTGTTATACACACTGATAGATATGAGAGACAGACTGGTGTGTTATACACACTGATAGATAAGAGAGACAGACTGGTGTGTTATACACACTGATAGATATGAGACAGACTGGTGTGTTATACACACTGATAGATATGAGACAGACTGGTGTGTTATACACACTGATAGATATGAGAGACAGGCTGGTGTGTTATACACACTGATAGATATGAGAGACAGACTGGTGTGTTATACACACTGATAGATATGAGAGACAGACTGGTGTGTTATACACACTGATAGATATGACAGACAGACTGGTGTGTTATACACACTGATAGATATGAGAGACAGACTGGTTTGTTATACACACTGATAGATATGAGACAGACTGGTGTGTTATACACACTGATAGATATGAGAGACAGACTGGTGTGTTATACACACTGATAGATATGAGAGACAGACTGGTGTGTTATACACACTGATAGATATGAGAGACAGACTGGTGTGTTATACACACTGATAGATATGAGAGACAGACTGGTGAGTTATACACACTGATAGATATGAGAGACAGGCTGGTGTGTTATACACACTGATAGATATGAGAGACAGACTGGTGTGTTATACACACTGATAGATATGAGAGACAGACTGGTGTGTTATACACACTAATAGATATGAGACAGACTGATGTGTTATACACACTGATAGATATGAGAGACAGACTGGTGTGTTATACACACTGATAGATATGAGTGACAGACTGGTGTGTTATACACACTGATAGATATGAGAGACAGACTGGTGTGTTATACACACTGATAGATATGAGACAGACTGGTGTGTTATACACACTGATAGATATGAGAGACAGACTTGGTGTGTTATACACACTGATAGATAGGAGAGAGACTGGTGTGTTATACACACTGATAGATATGAGAGACAGATTGGTGTGTTATACACACTGATAGATATGAGAGACAGACTGGTGTATTATACACACTGATAGATAGGAGAGAGACTGGTGTGTTATACACACTGATAGATATGAGAGACAGACTGGTGTGTTATACACACTGATAGATATGAGAGACAGACTGGTATGTTATACACACTGATAGATATGAGAGACAGACTGGTGTGTTATACACACTGATAGATATGAGAGACAGACTGGTATGTTATACACACTGATAGATATGAGAGACAGACTGATGTGTTATACACACTGATAGATATGAGGCAGACGGATGTGTTATACAAACTGATAGATATGAGAGACAGACTGGTGTGTTATACACACTGATAGATATGAGGCAGACTGATGTGTTATACAAACTGATAGATATGAGAGACAGACTGGTGTGTTATACACACTGATAGATATGAGGCAGACAGTGGTGTTATACAAACTGATAGATATGAGAGACAGACTGGTGTGTTATACACACTGATAGATATGAGGCAGACTGATGTGTTATACAAACTGATAGATATGAGAGACAGACTGGTGTGTTATACACACTGATAGATATGAGGCAGACTGATGTGTTATACAAACTGATAGATATGAGAGACAGACTGGTGTGTTATACACACTGATAGATATGAGAGACAGACTGGTGTGTTATACACACTGATAGATATGAGAGACAGACTGGTGTGTTATACACACTGATAGATATGAGAGACAGACTGGTGTGTTATACACACTGATAGATATGAGAGACAGACTGGTGTGTTATACACACTGATAGATATGAGAGACAGACTGGTGTGTTATACACACTGATAGATATGAGAGACAGACTGGTGTGTTATACACACTGATAGATAAGAGAGACAGACTGGTGTGTTATACACACTGATAGATATGAGAGACAGGCTGGTGTGTTATACACACTGATAGATATGAGAGACAGACTGGTGTGTTATACACACTGATAGATATGAGAGACAGACTGGTGTGTTATACACACTGATAGATATGAGAGACAGACTGGTGTGTTATACACACTGATAGATATGAGAGACAGACTGGTGTGTTATACACACTGATAGATATGAGACAGACTGGTGTGTTATACACACTGATAGATATGAGAGACAGACTGGTGTGTTATACACACTGATAGATATGAGAGACAGACTGGTGTGTTATACACACTGATAGATATGAGAGACAGACTGGTGTGTTATACACACTGATATATATGAGACAGACTGGTGTGTTATACACACTGATAGATATGAGACAGACTGGTGTGTTATACACACTGATAGATATGAGACAGACTGGTGTGTTATACACACTGATAGATATGAGAGACAGACTGGTGTGTTATACACACTGATAGATATGAGAGACAGACTGGTGTGTTATACACACTGATAGATATGAGAGACAGACTGGTGTGTTATACACACTGATAGATATGAGAGACAGGCTGGTGTGTTATACAAACTGATAGATATGAGACAGACTGGTGTGTTATACACACTGATAGATATGAGAGACAGACTGGTGTGTTATACACACTGATAGATATGAGAGACAGACTGGTGTGTTATACACACTGATAGATATGAGAGACAGACTGGTGTGTTATACACACTGATAGATATGAGAGACAGACTGGTGTGTTATACACACTGATAGATATGAGAGACAGACTGGTGTGTTATACACACTGATAGATATGAGAGACAGACTGGTGTGTTATACACACTGATAGATATGAGAGACAGACTGGTGTGTTATACACACTGATAGATATGAGAGACAGACTGGTGTGTTATACACACTGATAGATATGAGAGACAGACTGGTGTGTTATACACACTGATAGATATGAGAGACAGACTGGTGTGTTATACAAACTGATAGATATGAGAGACAGACTGGTGTGTTATACACACTGATAGATATGAGAGACAGACTGATGTGTTATACACACTGATAGATATGAGACAGACTGGTGTGTTATACACACTGATAGATATGAGACAGACTGGTGTGTTATACACACTGATAGATATGAGAGACAGACTGGTGTGTTATACACACTGATAGATATGAGAGACAGACTGTTGTGTTATACACACTAATAGATATGAGAGACAGACTGATGTGTTATACACACTGATAGATATGAGACAGACTGGTGTGTTATACACACTGATAGATATGAGACAGACTGGTGTGTTATACACACTGATAGATATGAGAGACAGACTGGTGTGTTATACACACTGATAGATATGAGAGACAGACTGTTGTGTTATACACACTAATAGATATGAGAGACAGACTGATGTGTTATACACACTGATAGATATGAGACAGACTGGTGTGTTATACACACTGATAGATATGAGAGACAGACTGGTGTGTTATACACACTGATAGATATGAGAGACAGACTGTTGTGTTATACACACTAATAGATATGAGAGACAGACTGATGTGTTATACACACTGATAGATATGAGACAGACTGGTGTGTTATACACACTGATAGATATGAGACAGACTGGTGTGTTATACACACTGATAGATATGAGAGACAGACTGGTGTGTTATACACACTGATAGATATGAGAGACAGACTGGTGTGTTATACACACTGATAGATATGAGAGACAGACTGGTGTGTTATACACACTGATAGATATGAGAGACAGACTGTTGTGTTATACACACTAATAGATATGAGACAGACTGGTGTGTTATACACACTGATAGATATGAGAGACAGACTGATGTGTTATACACACTGATATATATGAGAGACAGACTGGTATGTTATACACACTGATAGATATGAGAGACAGACTGATGTGTTATACACACTGATAGATATGAGACAGACTGGTGTGTTATACACACTGATAGATATGAGAGACAGACTGGTGTGTTATACACACTGATAGATATGAGAGACAGACTGATGTGTTATACACACTGATAGATATGAGAGACAGACTGGTGTGTTATACACACTGATAGATATGAGAGACAGACTGGTGTGTTATACACACTGATAGATATGAGAGACAGACTGATGTGTTATACACACTGATAGATATGAGAGACAGACTGGTGTGTTATACACACTGATAGATATGAGAGACAGACTGGTGTGTTATACACACTGATAGATATGAGAGACAGACTGGTGTGTTATACACACTGATAGATATGAGAGACAGACTGATGTGTTATACACACTGATAGATATGAGAGACAGACTGGTGTGTTATACACACTGATAGATATGAGAGACAGACTGGTGTGTTATACACACTGATAGATATGAGAGACAGACTGGTGTGTTATACACACTGATAGATATGAGAGACAGACTGGTGTGTTATACACACTGATAGATATGAGAGACAGACTGGTGTGTTATACACACTGATAGATATGAGAGACAGACTGGTGTGTTATACACACTGATAGATATGAGAGACAGACTGGTGTGTTATACACACTGATAGATATGAGAGACAGACTGGTGTGTTATACACACTGATAGATATGAGAGACAGACTGGTGTGTTATACACACTGATAGATATGAGAGACAGGCTGGTGTGTTATACACACTGATAGATATGAGAGACAGGCTGGTGTGTTATACACACTGATAGATATGAGAGACAGGCTGGTGTGTTATACACACTGAGAGATATGAGAGACAGACTGGTGTGTTATACACACTGATAGATATGAGAGACAGACTGGTGTGTTATACACACTGATAGATATGAGACAGACTGGTGTGTTATACACACTGATAGATATGAGACAGACTGGTGTGTTATACACACTGATAGATATGAGAGACAGACTGGTGTGTTATACACACTGATAGATATGAGAGACAGACTGGTGTGTTATACACACTGATAGATATGAGAGACAGACTGGTGTGTTATACACACTGATAGATATGAGAGACAGACTGGTGTGTTATACACACTGATAGATATGAGAGACAGACTGGTGTGTTATACACACTGATAGATATGAGAGACAGACTGGTGTGTTATACACACTGATAGATATGAGAGACAGGCTGGTGTGTTATACACACTGATAGATATGAGAGACAGACTGGTGTGTTATACACTCTAATAGATATGAGACAGACTGGTGTGTTATACACACTGATAGATATGAGAGACAGACTGGTGTGTTATACACACTGATAGATATGAGACAGACTGGTGTGTTATACACACTGATAGATATGAGAGACAGACTGGTGTGTTATACACACTGATAGATATGAGAGACAGACTGGTGTGTTATACACACTGATAGATATGAGAGACAGACTGGTGTGTTATACACACTGATAGATATGAGAGACAGACTGGTGTGTTATACACACGGATAGATAAGAGACAGACTGGTGTGTTTTACACACGGATAGATATGAGACAGACTGGTGTGTTATACACACTGATAGATATGAGACAGACTGGTGTGTTATACACACTGATAGATATGAGAGACAGACTGGTGTGTTATACACACTGATAGATATGAGAGACAGACTGGTGTGTTATACACACTGATAGATATGAGAGACAGACTGGTGTGTTATACACACTGATAGATATGAGACAGACTGGTGTGTTATACACACTGATAGATATGAGAGACAGACTGGTGTGTTATACACACTGATAGATATGAGACAGACTGGTGTGTTATACACACTGATAGATATGAGAGACAGACTGGTGTGTTATACACACTGATAGATATGAGAGACAGACTGGTGTGTTATACACACTGATAGATATGAGAGACAGACTGGTGTGTTATACACACTGATAGATATGAGAGAGACTGGTGTGTTATACACACTGATAGATATGAGAGACAGACTGGTGTGTTATACACACTGATAGATATGAGAGACAGACTGGTGTGTTATACACACTGATAGATATGAGACAGACTGGTGTGTTATACACACTGATAGATATGAGAGACAGAGATATATAGATATAATACGTCACCCAAAGCCGGGTGCGATGAACTCAGCACCGGAGGTTACCCTGAATGTTTAATACAATGTCTTTTGAATTTGGGGTGCTGATCTATTTATATAGGTGCCGCCTGCACGTGACTTTTGAGGTGAGCCTAATATCTATTTATCTGTACACATATACGGGTGTATCTGCAGAGGAGAGGTGGCTGAAGGTGATCGGTTCTGACCCGGAGTGAGAGGAGCTGTCCTGCCCACATCTCGACGGTTGGCAGCAGGTGCAGGAAGTCGGACTCGTCGCCGGCGCCCGTGTTCTGACTCTCCCGCAGCCGGTTACTGGGTTTATAGAGGAGTTGGGGTGATCTCGGACCGCTGAGGAGGGAGCGGATACCGGAGAGGATCTGTAAAATAGAATTAACCCCTTCAAAGAAACGCCTGTGTGCGCCTATACACCGAGATCTAACTCGGGCGCCAGTGTGCGCGCCTATAGATCTGACTCGGGCACCTGTGTGCACCTATACAACGAGATCTAACTCGGGCGCCTGTGTGCGCGCCTATAGATCTAACTCGGGGGCCTGTGTGCACCTATACACCGAGATCTAACTCGGGCGCCAGTGTGCGCGCCTATAGATCTAACTCGGGCACCTGTGTGCACCTATACAACGAGATCTAACTCGGGCGCCTGTGTGCGCGCCTATAGATCTAACTCGGGCACCTGTGTGCACCTATACAACGAGATCTAACTCGGGCGCCTGTGTGCACCTATACAACGAGATCTAACTCGGGCGCCTGTGTGCGCACCTATAGATCTAACTCGGGCTCCGGTGTGCCTATACACCGAGATCTAACTCAGGCTCCGGTGTGTGCCTATACACCGAGATCTAACTCGGACGCCTGTGTGCACCAATACACCGAGATCTAACTCGGGCTCCGGTGTGTGCCTATACACCGAGATCTAACTCGGACGCCTGTGTGCACCAATACACCGAGATCTAACTCGGGCGCCTGTGTGCGCATCTATAGATCTAACTCGGGCGCTGTAGAGGGAGAGGGGGGTTGGCCCGGTATTAAAGGGGTTGCACCCCATATGGCCACCCCCTGACCTCACCAGGGAGGCAAGGGGTTAACTGAACTGCGGTCCAGGAATGTGGTTTACACCTTGTCATGTCATGAAAATGTATGTTCCCCTGTTCCCATGTTTCATTATAATCCTGTATTTTAAAGATGTTTTAAAGTGCATTTCTGTATCTCCAGTTCTGGAGGTCGCAGAGAGTTGATATTTGGCCAATATGTGGAGTCACTGTAGGCATTAAAAACTGGCAAATTTTGAGGCGCATGCGCGACGGCCACGGGTATGGAAGTCTAGATAATTAGCTCCGTGCCGCGCATACAGTAAAACAGCATAAAAACACCCCAAAATCACCCGAACACGAATAAAAAAGCTGACCAGCAGTGTCGGAACGTGCGGAGATGGCCCCGAAAAAACCCGCGGGTCAAAAGAAGCCAAAACTCGCCGATGTCAGGGATTACTTCGGCGGGACAGGAGCAGGCAGCACGGCGGGAGAAATGGCGCCGGTTTCAAATCCTGACACTGACACGGAGCAGGAGGGAGAGGAGGACGGGGCCTGCAACCCAGCTTTTCTGCCGGTCAGAAGATGCGACTTCGAGAGACTTTACAACGACTTGAATTCTCTCGTGCATGCGGACATTAAAGAGGTCAAGAAGGAAGTGGGCAAACTGGTGGCCCGGACAGACGTACTAGAGACCAAGGTGGATCAGACCATCAAGGCCGTGAAAACAACTGACAAAAAAGGTAGGAGAACTCCAGCGTCAGATCGATGAGCTAAAGGACCGCCAGGAAGATGCAGAAAACCGGGAGCGGCGGAATAATATCCGTATAAGGGGGGTCTCTGAGGAGGTAGGAGACTGCGAGGAATTTGTCGCTCGCTGGTTGGAGTCCCTGCTCCCGGAGTGCCCACCAGAGGCACGAGCCATGGACTGTTACCACAGAGCCCTCCGCTCCCAGCCGATTCAATCAGAGCAGTCCCGGGACATTATACTCCGGCTGCATTACTACACCAGCAGGGAGGCAGTACTGCGCCAAACCAGGGCCTCAACAACCGTGGAGTTCGAAGGCCACAAACTCATGATCTTTCAAGATCTGTCCCCGGTCACCCTACAGAGACGCCGTAACCTACTGCCCATCACAAAGGTCTTACGGGACCAGAATATCAGATATAAATGGACCGTTCGGACTGATGGTGGCGAGGAACGGGAGGCCCATTATGCTGAAGGATCCAGCGGTGGACCCGATGTTCTTGGCCAAGCTGGGCCTGAAGGGAGCCCCCGCAGAGGAAGCTGAGAGGGAGGAGACGCTGGAGCAGGAATGGAGCGGGGGAGCAGGCTCATCTAAAGCCAACGGAGGGAGGAAGTGAGAGCCCAAAGCAGCGACTTCGGCAGTGTTAAAGTTAATAGAAAGTTACTCTGTTAATAGTTGCCTCGCCTGATTTCTCTGGGAAATGGCCGAAAACTAAGGACACAGACAATACAGCTCCAGCACAGGGGGCTAAAGGGAGAACAAACTCCTGAGGGGCTGCAGTAAACCTCCCAACCAATTCAAAGAAGTAAGGGAAAATCCTGTGATAAAGATACGAAACTTACCTTTATGCTACATCTGAGGTAAGGGGGGAAGATGGCGGGCACGATGGCGCCTCGCTACATCCAGCTTGAGCCGCAGGACCCGGAAGAATGGAAAAGGCGGGAGGAGAGCGCGCGCTCCAACCTCCACGCAGCAGGATCAATCTCAAAATGGCGGCCACCGGAAACCGGAAGCTGTCATCATCGGGACCCGGACGAGAGGACGCCATCTTGGAGGAGGCGGAAATAGGCGCCTTCGGCTCGTGACGCAACGGAGAGCGACAGACAGAAGGAGAAAGCCCCCTAGGAGTGTCCTGGCCGACCCCGGACACAGAGATGGAGGCGGAAAACAGCACAGGGGGGACGTGTACAAGAAGACAGAGGGACAACGGGCGGACATAGGCGGGGGGGCGGAAAGGAAAGGGCATTTCGCGAAAAAGGAGAAGGGCCACGCGGGGATAATACCACACGCGAAAAGTTAGGAAGGAGATAGCCAGTGGCTCTAGGAGAGAGAGGGTGCCGCCCACAAATAGGGGGGGAGGGTAAAGGGGACGGGGAGACAGCAGAATACTTAGAGGAGAGGATATGGTAAGGCCAAGTAGGGCACAGGAACAGGAGATAGGGTGGAGGAAAAGGAGAGTGAGATACCCACGCAGGCACGTCGCAGAGTAGAAGCCCGTCAGGGATAGAGGTTTTGAAAAGGGGGGCTAGATGGGAGGAGGAAGAACTCTAAGGAGCAGAGGTCAGCGTAGTTGGCAGTGCAGGACAAGTAGCGGCAGCCAGTCTTTCCAGGGTTAAAACAGACAAGCGGAGGCATCCAAAAAGTTTACCATCCACAGTTTTAGGGGTGAAGACAGCGCGCGGACACGGGGTAAGGGAGGAGACACATACCCCGGAGTTAGCATGGACCTCGATCGGGCCCAGAGGGGTAGGGACCCCCTGGATACCGATAAAGTCCTTTGGGGGGCAAGGGAGAGTGGTAGATGTGAGACCACGAGGGTTGCCATCCCGAAGGCACTGGACTTGGTTGTGGGACAGGGAGGCCCCGCAACCGACGACAAAATGTTAATGTTTTCTATGTTATTGATTATATGTTATGTTTTCCCCAGTGTGTCCCCTCATGTATTTTCCTTGTTGGCCGTGCTCAGCCCCATCCCAGCCCCATCCCCACCTTCCAGGAAGAGCGAGAAAGATGTTGGAGACAACAGAGATGGCGACGCTAGACACAAGAAGCCGATGGAACAAAGCAACTCAGCCCGAGGCCAAAGAAAGCGCGTCAGGACTCCCATAAAGTATAATGAATAAAGAAATAAAGTTTATCTCACAATGTCAAAGGCTTTAACAGCCCCGCGAAACGTAAGTTGGCCTTTAAAGAGTACAAATGCCTGAAGACAGACATTATTTTTCTCCAGGAGACCCACTTCTCTAAGGGCAGTTTCCCTAAATTTCTGGATAAAGACTTTAGAACGGTACATATAGCCCCAGCGGCAGAAAAAAAAAGAGGGGTAGCTATAGCAATACATAACAGCTTTACATTTCAAGTAGACAAAACGATAGCAGATAAAGAAGGACGCTCCCTCATCCTCGTGGGGTCCATGCAGGGACAGCCCCTCACGTTGGCCTCTGTCTACGCCCCATGCGAGCCGGCACCGGCATTTTTCCCCCTTTTTTTTCAGAAACTCCATAGAGTAGCAAAGGGAAATATAATTGTAGCTGGGGACCTCAATAGGACATTAAACCCCAACCTAGACAGGTGTACAGTCACTAATCTGCCCCCCAAACAGGACATACTAAACATTACCCAAGGACTGCGGGACTGTCAGCTAGTAGATATTTGGAGAGAGCAACATCAGCAGGTTAAAGACTTTACGTTTTACTCCCACCCCCATAACCGATATAGCCGGATAGATTATTTCCTTGTATCCAATAGACTGGTCCCGGTGGTCTCCCATACGGGGATACACGATATTTCGTGGTCAGACCACGCACCAATAGAGCTGCGGTGCATGTTAAATTCACTAGACAGACCTGGAGCAAACTGGAGACTTAATGAGCTGTTACTCAAAACTCCAGCCATTATGAAGGAGATAGGAGACAAAATCACAGAGTATTTTGTAGAGAACGAGGGTAGCGTGACATCACACTCCACGTTGTGGGAGGCACATTGGGCTACCCTCAGGGGATGTAAAAAGAACGCTAGATGGCGCTCCACTACACCTTAAATAGTGATAATAATCTAAACAAAATTGTGCAGTGAATAGCATATACAGTGAAAACACAAAATAGTGTAATATGGGAAAAAAAAACAACTTATCACTCTACCCCAACCAAAGACTGTTCCAAAAGTCTTGAAGATGAAGTTCCAGGGGAGCGTCGTCGCCAGGTGCCCAACAAAAGAAAAAAACAGTGGATAGTGTGATATAGTACAACCAGTGTGGTGAATAATATATAAAGAGCTTCCAATTTCCTAGTCACAAACGCAGCAGGAGGAAAATAAGCATATGTGCCCGGTAAGAACTGTGGTGCAGCCCAGTCTGGTGATGTGGTATATGTGTCAGCAATCTCCGAGAAAGCAGAAAACAACCATAGTGTAGATAAAAGATAAAAGGGTCTTTGCTTGTGTGTGTCTCTTTCTGTTCTGTCTTCTTCTGAACTGCTACCGCAAGCGTCACTGCCGGCGACCTGTGAAGTCACGTTCCGGAAGTGACGCTTGCGGTAGCAGTTCAGAAGAAGACCGAACAGAAAGAGACACACACAAGCAAAGACCCTCGTGCATACATCATGCTTTTATTCCTTCGATTGCCGTAAGCCTCCATTTGTCTTTTATATTAGATTAAATTGTAATCTTTTATCTACACTATGGTTGTTTTCTGCTTTCTCGGAGATTGCTGACACATATACCACATCACCAGACTGGGCTGCACCACAGTTCTTACCGGGCACATATGCTTATTTTCCTCCTGCTGCGTTTGTGACTAGGAAATTGGAAGCTCTTTATATATTATTCACCACACTGGTTGTACTATATCACACTATCCACTGTTTTTTTCTTTTGTTGGGCACCTGGCGACGACGCTCCCCTGGAACTTCATCTACATTGTACCCTCAGGGGATCTCTGATGCCTCTGGCGGCTAGGCGCCGGAGGGAGCAGGATCGCCAGATTAAGGAGTTGCAGGAGAATTTGGCATCACTCACTGCAACACATAAGTCCCTAAAGCAGGACGCTATTCTGAAAGAGATCTCAGATATCAAACACCAATTAAACATTCGATTAACCTCCCAGGCGGAAAAGGAGTTGAGTTGGACTAAACGTCGGTTCTTTGAGAAGGCGAACAGGCCGGACACCCTTTTAGCGAATAAGCTTAGAAATAAAGCACCAAATTACCACATCCAATCTATTCGTACGCAGGGGGAGGAGCTTACCTCCAACACTAGGCGAATTGTAGAGGAATTTATATCCTACTATGAAGCGCTCTACGATGGAGGTAAGGTCACACACAATCAGAAAACGAGGGGCAATCTTCGGGAATTTCTAACAGGGGCAAAGTTGCCAAAGTTGGGCAGGGTGGAGAGGGAGGCCCTACAGACAGACTTCTCTTTAGAAGAGTTAACAGCAGTTATAAAGTCGCTCAAGCCAGCCAAGGCACCAGGGCCAGATGGCTTTTCAAACCTCTACTACAAAAAATACCTGAAATTATTAGCACCACATCTGTTAAAACTCTTTAATTCGGTCTTACAAGGGGCCTCGTTCCCAGCGCAGATGCTCCAGGCGTCCATCTCCCTGATCTATAAACCAGGAAAGGACCCGGCAGACTGTAAGAGCTACCGGCCCATCTCTTTGATCAATACGGACATAAAAATATTCTCAAAACTTATAGCCAACAGAGTGGGTAACGTCCTCCCTAGGTTGATTCACCCAGATCAGGTGGGGTTCATCGGAGGAAGGCAAGCGGCAGACAATACCAGACGTGTAATTGATCTTATTGATTTGGCCCAAAAACATAACATCCAGTCAATGGTACTTAGTCTGGATGCAGAAAAAGCCTTCGATAGTGTCTAAGGGGGACACTGGAGGCATTTGGCTTCGAGGGACGCCTTTTGGGAGCCATTATGGCACTATATGAAGGGCCGGTGAGCGCCCCCCCCCAGCAGCGTCGCATTGTGAGCGCCCCCCCCCCATCGTGCGGCGAGCGCCCTCCCCCCCAGAGCAGCGTAACACGGTGAGCGCCCCCCTCCCGCAGCAGCGTCGCACGGTGAGCGCCCCCCCCCCCCTTCACAACTGCATCACACGGTGAGCGCCCCCCCCGCAGCTGCGTCACACGGTGAGCGCCCCCCCACAGCTGCGTCACACGGTGAGCGCCCCCCTCAGCAGCTGCGTCACACGGTGAGCGCCCCCCCCGCAGCAGCGTCGCATGGCGAGCGCACCCCGCCCGCCCATCGCGCGGCGAGCGCCCCCCCCCATCTCGCGGCGAGCGCCCCCCCCCCCCCCCCATCTCGCGGCGAGCGCGCCCCTCACCTTGTGAAGTTTTGCACAGGTCTCTGCCTGTTTGGCTTTGGCAGAAGCCGCTGGAACGAGACCCGCCACGTCCTGCACCCCCAGCTCCCGGCAGAGGTTCTGAGGGCGAGACGAGAATTGAGCTTTAACCCCTTGGGAGCGGACGCTTTGCTAGGTAACCGCACGAGCGCGAGAGGGGCAGAGACGCCCCGATTACAGAGCTGCACCGATCCCGGCTCGCACATCCCTTCTAAGGCCTCGGACATGGTAACATAACAGCGCTGAGCCGCTGACGCTCGTGCTCTCCTGTGTCCTTGCATGAGCGTCAGCGAGCGCGCTTGTGAGCCGGGTGGGAGGCGGGGTTAGCGCGCCACGTCACGGACTGCCACTGGCTTTTGGCGGTCACGTGACCGGCCCTCTGCTTCCCTCAGCAGGAAAAATGACATTTGACTGTCGGCTGCAATTCCGCACGCCTGCGCACGCCTGGCACGCCAAGCGCCATCTAAAGCCGCCCTCAGTAGGGATGATGGGGGTAAGTGGCGTGGCTCAGGGAGGGTCAGCGCTGTCTTTTGGACCATGGCCCCGGCCTAATATCACAAACACGAGGATTAAACATCGGAGCCGTTAAGTAAACCGCATAAAATCCTTTGTTTGGGGATCTCCCCCACAAAGCAGCTTCTACACCCGTCTACACCCCGCAGTGTGCGTGCTAATCTCCCGTCTACACCACGCAGCGTGCGTGCTAATCTCCCGTCTACACCCCGCAGCGTGCTAATCTCCCCTCTATACCCCGCAGCGTGCGTGCTAATCTCCCGTCTACACCACGCAGCGTGCGTGCTAATCTCCCCTCTACACCCCGCAGCGTGCTAATCTCCCCTCTACACCCCGCAGCGTGCTAATCTCCCCTCTATACCCCGCAGCGTGCTAATCTCCCCTCTACACCCCGCAGCGTGCTAATCTCCCCTCTATACCCCGCAGCGTGCGTGCTAATCTCCCCTCTACACCCCGCAGCGTGCGTGCTAATCTCCCCTCTACACCCCGCAGCGTGCTAATCTCCCCTCTATACCCCGCAGCGTGCGTGCTAATCTCCCCTCTACACCCCGCAGCGTGCGTGCTAATCTCCCCTCTACACCCCGCAGCGTGCGTGCTAATCTCCCGTCTACACCCCGCAGCGTGCGTGCTAATCTCCCGTCTACACCACGCAGCGTGCGTGCTAATCTCCCCTCTACACCCCGCAGCGTGCTAATCTCCCCTCTATACCCCGCAGCGTGCGTGCTAATCTCCCCTCTACACCCCGCAGCGTGCGTGCTAATCTCCCCTCTACACCCCGCAGCGTGCGTGCTAATCTCCCGTCTACACCCCGCAGCGTGCGTGCTAATCTCCCCTCTATACCCCGCAGCGTGCGTGCTAATCTCCCCCTCTATACCCCGCAGCGTGCGTGCTAATCTCCCCTCTATACCCCGCAGCGTGCGTGCTAATCTCCCCTCTATACCCCGCAGCGTGCGTGCTAATCTCCCCTCTATACCCCGCAGCGTGCGTGCTAATCTCCTCTCTATACCCCGCAGCGTGCGTGCTAATCTCCCCTCTATACCCCGCAGCGTGCGTGCTAATCTCCCCTCTATACCCCGCAGCGTGCGTGCTAATCTCCCCTCTATACCCCGCAGCGTGCGTGCTAATCTCCCCTCTATACCCCGCAGCGTGCGTGCTAATCTCCTCTCTATACCCCGCAGCGTGCGTGCTAATCTCCCCTCTATACCCCGCAGCGTGCGTGCTAATCTCCCCTCTACACCCCGCAGCGTGCGTGCTAATCTCCCGTCTACACCCCGCAGCGTGCGTGCTAATCTCCCCTCTATACCCCGCAGCGTGCGTGCTAATCTCCCCTCTATACCCCGCAGCGTGCGTGCTAATCTCCCCTCTATACCCCGCAGCGTGCGTGCTAATCTCCCCTCTATACCCCGCAGCGTGCGTGCTAATCTCCCCTCTATACCCCGCAGCGTGCGTGCTAATCTCCCCTCTATACCCCGCAGCGTGCGTGCTAATCTCCTCTCTATACCCCGCAGCGTGCGTGCTAATCTCCCCTCTATACCCCGCAGCGTGCGTGCTAATCTCCCCTCTATACCCCGCAGCGTGCGTGCTAATCTCCTCTCTATACCCCGCAGCGTGCTAATCTCCCCTCTATACCCCGCAGCGTGCGTGCTAATCTCCCCTCTATACCCCGCAGCGTGCGTGCTAATCTCCCCTCTATACCCCGCAGCGTGCGTGCTAATCTCCCCTCTATACCCCGCAGCGTGCGTGCTAATCTCCCCTCTATACCCCGCAGCGTGCGTGCTAATCTCCCCTCTATACCCCGCAGCGTGCGTGCTAATCTCCCCTCTATACCCCGCAGCGTGCGTGCTAATCTCCTCTCTATACCCCGCAGCGTGCGTGCTAATCTCCCCTCTACACCCCGCAGCGTGCGTGCTAATCTCCCCTCTATACCCCGCAGCGTGCGTGCTAATCTCCCCTCTATACCCCGCAGCGTGCGTGCTAATCTCCCCTCTATACCCCGCAGCGTGCGTGCTAATCTCCCCTCTATACCCCGCAGCGTGCGTGCTAATCTCCCCTCTATACCCCGCAGCGTGCGTGCTAATCTCCCCTCTATACCCCGCAGCGTGCGTGCTAATCTCCCCTCTATACCCCGCAGCGTGCGTGCTAATCTCCTCTCTATACCCCGCAGCGTGCGTGCTAATCTCCCCTCTATACCCCGCAGCGTGCGTGCTAATCTCCCCTCTATACCCCGCAGCGTGCGTGCTAATCTCCCGTCTATACCCCGCAGCGTGCGTGCTAATCTCCCCTCTATACCCCGCAGCGTGCGTGCTAATCTCCCCTCTATACCCCGCAGCGTGCGTGCTAATCTCCCCTCTATACCCCGCAGCGAGCGTGCTAATCTCCCCTCTATACCCCGCAGCGTGCGTGCTAATCTCCTCCTCGTACCTGGAGGTAACCCCGGCACACGGCGGCCGGCAGATGGTCAATGTCTTGTACCGTGGCGCTGGCGCTGGCGCTGGGCGCGTCTCCCGGAGTCTCCACGCTCCTCTCTCTGGGTAACACCGCGTGGTCTCTGCCGCAGGATTAGAGCGCATATTACACTCTCCCACAGGATTAAAGCGCATATTACACTCTTCCACAGGATTAGAGAGCATATTACACTCTCCCACAGGATTAAAGCGCATATTACACTCTTCCACAGGATTAGAGAGCATATTACACTCTCCCACAGGATTAAAGCGCATATTACACTCTCCCACAGGATTAGAGAGCATATTACACTCTCCCACAGGATTAAAGCGCATATTACACTCTTCCACAGGATTAGAGAGCATATTACACTCTCCCACAGGATTAGAGCGCATATTACACTCTCCCACAGGATTAGAGCGCATATTACAGTCTCCCACAGGATTAGAGCGCATATTACACTCTCCCACAGGATTAGAGAGCATATTACAGTCTCCCACAGGATTAGAGCGCATATTACACTCTCCCACAGGATTAGAGCGCATATTACACTCTCCCACAGGATTAGAGCGCATATTACACTCTCCCACAGGATTAGAGCGCATATTACAGTCTCCCACAGGATTAGAGCGCATATTACAGTCTCCCACAGGATTAGAGCGCATATTACAGTCTCCCACAGGATTAGAGCGCATATTACAGTCTCCCACAGGATTAGAGCGCATATTACACTCTCCCACAGGATTAGAGAGCATATTACAGTCTCCCACAGAATTAGAGCGCATATTACAGTCTCCCACAGGATTAGAGAGCATATTACACTCTCCCACAGGATTAGAGAGCATATTACACTCTCCCACAGGATTAGAGCGCATATTAGTCTCCCACAGAATTAGAGCGCATATTACACTCTCCCACAGGATTAGAGAGCATATTACAGTATCCCACAGAATTAGAGCGCATATTACACTCTCCCACAGGATTAGAGCGCATATTACACTCTCCCACAGGATTAGAGCGCATATTACCGTCTCCCACAGGATTAGAGCGCATATTACCGTCTCCCACAGGATTAGAGCGCACATTAACCTGAGGTTATTCTGCAGGACGATTCTCTCCAACCTCCTAACCTGCTGCACACAGAGCTTCAATTCCATGCAGGTGGGTCTGAGAGCGAGCGAGAGCGAGAGACAAGAGCGAGAGCGAGAGACAAGAGCGAGCGAGAGCGAGAGACAAGAGCGAGCGAGAGCGAGAGACAAGAGCGAGCGAGAGCGAGAGACAAGAGCGAGCGAGAGCGAGAGACAAGAGCGAGCGAGAGCGAGAGACAAGAGCGAGCGAGACCGAGAGACAAGAGAAAGAGAGACAAGAGCGAGAGAGAGAGAGAGCGAGAGAGAAGCACGAGAGAGAGAGAGAGAGAGAGACAAGCGCGAGAGAGAGAGAGAGACAAGCGCGAGAGAGATAGACAAGCGCGAGAGAGAGAGAGAGAGAGAGAGATAGACGAGAACGAGAGAGAGACAAGCGCGAGAGAGACAAGCGCGAGAGAGACAAGCGCGAGAGAGAGAGAGACAAGCGCGAGAGAGAGAGAGAGAGACAAGCGCGAGAGAGAGAGAGAGAGACAAGCGCGAGAGAGAGAGAGAGAGACAAGCGCGAGAGAGAGAGTCAAGCGCGAGAGAGAGAGACAAGCGCGAGAGAGAGAGACAAGCGCGAGAGAGAGAGACAAGCGCGAGAGAGAGAGACAAGCGCGAGAGAGAGAGACAAGCGCGAGAGAGAGAGGAAGGAAGAAAGGAAGGAGAGAGAGACAAGCGCGAGAGAGAAAGACGAGAGAGAGCGAGACAAGCGCGAGAGAGAGAGAGAGAGAGGAAGGAAGAAAGGAAGGAGAGAGAGACAAGCGCGAGAGAGAGAGACGAGACAAGCGCGAGAGAGAGAGCGAGACAAGCGCGAGAGAGAGAGCGAGACAAGCGCGCGAGAGAGAGAGAGAGAGAGGAAGGAAGAAAGGAAGGAGAGAGAGACAAGCGCGAGAGAGAGAGACGAGAGAGAGCGAGACAAGCGAGAGAGAGAGAAAGGAAGAAGAGACAGGTGAGACAGCGCATCATTACAGGACAGTATAAGTTACATTTGACTTGTTGGTTTAGATCAAGTTCACATTTGTAACCGCACGAGGAGGACTGCGTCTGTCCGACGGCGCTCTGTCCTGTCCGACGGCTCTCTGTCCTGTCCGACGGCTCTCTGTCCTGTCCGACGGCTCTCTGTCCTGTCCGACGGCTCTCTGTCCTGTCCGACGGCTCTCTGTCCTGTCCGACGGCTCTCTGTCCTGTCCGACGGCTCTCTGTCCTGTCCGACGGCTCTCTGTCCTGTACGCAGTGTGTACGCGGCTCTGTCCTGTATGCAGCGTGTACGCGGCTCTCTGCCCTGTACGCAGTGTGTACACAGCTCTCTGTCCTGTACGCGGCTCTGTACTGTACGCAGCGTGTACGCGGCTCTCTGCCCTGTACGCAGCGTGTACGCGGCTCTGCCCTGTATGCAGCGTGTACGCGGCTCTCTGCCCTGTATGCAGCGTGTACGCGGCTCTCTGCACTGTACGCAGCGTGTACGCGGCTCTGTCCTGTATGCAGCGTGTACACGGCTCTCTGCCCTGTACGCAGCGTGTACGCGGCTCTGTCCTGTATGCAGCGTGTACACGGCTCTCTGCCCTGTACGCAGCGTGTACGCGGCTCTGTCCTGTATGCAGCGTGTACACGGCTCTCTGCCCTGTACGCAGCGTGTACGCGGCTCTGTCCTGTATGCAGCATGTACACGGCTCTGTCCTGTACGCAGGGTGTACGCGGCTCTCTGTCCTGTACGCAGCGTGTACGCGGCTCTCTGCCCTGTACGCGGCTCAGACCTGTATGCAGCGTGTACGCGGCTCTCTGCACTGTACGTAGCGTGTACGCGGCTCTGTCCTGTACGCAGCGTGTACGCGGCTCTCTGCCCTGTACGCAGCGTGTACGCGGCTCTCTGCCCTGTACGCAGCGTGTACGCGGCTCTCTGTCCTGTACGCAGCGTGTACACGGTTCTGTCCTGTACGCAGCGTGTACGTGGCTCTCTGTCCTGTACGCAGCGTGTACACGGCTCTCTGCCCTGTACGCAGCGTGTACGTGGCTCTCTGTCCTGTACGCAGCGTGTACGTGGCTCTGTCCTGTACGCAGCGTGTACGCGGCTCTGTCCTGTACGCAGCGTGTACGCGGCTCTGTCCTGTACGCGGCTCTGTCCTGTACGCAGCGTGTACGCGGCTCTCTGTCCTGTACGCAGCGTGTACGCGGCTGTCCTGTATGCAGCGTGTACGCGGCTCTCTGTCCTGTACGCAGCGTGTATGCGCTCTGTCCTGTACGCGGCTCTCTGCCCTGTACGCAGCGTGTACGCGGCTCTCTGTCCTGTACGCAGCGTGTACGCGGCTCTGCCCTGTACGCAGCGTGTACGCGGCTCTGTCCTGTACGCAGCGTGTACGCGGCTCTCTGTCCTGTACGCAGCGTGTACGCGGCTCTGCCCTGTACGCAGCGTGTACGCGGCTCTCTGTCCTGTATGCAGCCTGTACGCGGCTCTCTGTCCTGTACGCAGCGTGTACGCGGCTCTCTGTCCTGTACGCAGCGTGTACGCGGCTCTGTCCTGTACGCAGTGTGTACGCGGCTCTCTGTCCAGTACGCAGCGTGTACGCGGCTCTCTGTCCTGTACGCAGCGTGTACGCGGCTCTGTCCTGTACGCGGCTCTCTGTCCTGTATGCAGCGTGTACACGGCTCTGTCCTGTATGCAGCGTGTACACGGCTCTGTCCTGTACGCAGCGTGTACGCGGCTCTCTGCCCTGTACGCAGCGTGTACGCGGCTCACTGCCCTGTACGCAGCGTGTACGCGGCTCTGTCCTGTACGCAGCGTGTACGCGGCTCTCTGTCCTGTACGCAGCGTGTATGCGGCTCTCTGTCCTGTACGCGGCTCTGTACTGTACGCAGCTCTGTCCTGTACGCAGCGTGTACGCGGCTCTCTGTCCTGTACGCAGCATGTACGCGGCTCTGTCCTGTACGCAGCGTGTACGCGGCTCTCTGTCCTGTATGCAGCGTGTACACGGCTCTGTCCTGTACGCAGCGTGTACGCGGCTCTCTGCCCTGTACGCAGCGTGTACGCGGCTCACTGCCCTGTACGCAGCGTGTACGCGGCTCTGTCCTGTACGCAGCGTGTACGCGGCTCTCTGTCCTGTACGCGGCTCTGTACTGTACGCAGTGTGTACGCGGCTCTCTGTCCTGTACGCAGCGTGTACGCGGCTCTCTGTCCTGTACGCAGCGTGTACGCGGCTCTGTCCTGTACGCAGCGTGTACGCGGCTCTCTGTCCTGTATGCAGCGTGTACACGGCTCTGTCCTGTACGCAGCGTGTACGCGGCTCTCTGCCCTGTACGCAGCGTGTACGCGGCTCTGTCCTGTACGCAGCGTGTACGCGGCTCTCTGTCCTGTATGCAGCGTGTACGCGGCTCTGTCCTGTACGCAGCGTGTACGCGGCTCTGTCCTGTACGCAGCGTGTATGCGGCTCTGCCCTGTACGCAGCGTGTACGCGGCTCTGCCCTGTACGCAGCGTGTAGGCGGCTCTGTCCTGTACGCAGCGTGTACGCGGCTCTCTGCCCTGTACGCAGCGTGTACGCGGCTCTCTGCCCTGTACGCAGCGTGTACGCGGCTCTGTCGTGTACGCAGCGTGTACGCGCAGTGACCGTGCAGCTTCTCACCGGCTCGCCAGCTCCTCCCGGATATCGGCATTCTCTCGCACCAGCTGTTCTATCTTCTCCTTCGCTTCCCTCACCTGTTCCTGGTAAGACTTAAACACACCGGGGGTCCATGTTAAAATGGACAAGAAGCAAAAGGGGACACTCATTTGTAGGTCATTGCCCACAATCCCCGGCTGCAGAGGAAGCACTATATGCCAAGAGATAATGGGGAATGGCAGAGATGCAGAGCTGCCTGAGACCTGTGAATGTGCCACACGTGGGACTTTCATTTAAAGAGTTTCCAAAGGAATGTGCAGGAGAGCGGGAGGGAGTGGGAGAGAGCGGGAGGGAGCGGGAGAGAGCGGGAGGGAGCGGGAGGGAGCGGGAGAGAGCCGGAGGGAGGAGGGAGGGCGGAGGGAGGTCGGAGGGAGCGGGAGAGAGCAGGAGGGCGGAGGGAGGGTGGAGGGAGCGGGAGAGAGCAGGAGGGAGCGGGAGGGAGCGGGAGAGAGCGGGAGGGAGCGGGAGAGAGCCGGAGGGAGGAGGGAGGGCGGAGGGAGGGCGGAGGGAACGGGAAAGCGGGAGGGAGAGCGGAGGGAGCGGGAGGCGGGAGGGCGGAGGAGGCAGGAGGGCGGAGGGAGCGGAAGGGCGGAGGGAGGCCGGAGGGAGAGGGAGGGCGGAAGAGCGGGAGGGAGCGGGGGAGCGGGAGGGCGGAAGAGCGGGGGAGCGGGGGGGGAGCGGAGGGGAGCGGAGGGGAGCGGAGGAGGGCAGAGGGTGCGGGAGAGCAGAGGGGAGAGGCGGGAGTGGGAGAGCGGAGGGAGGAGTGAGTGGGATTGAGAGGGGAGAAGGGGGAGTGGGAGAGCGGAGGGAGGAGTGAGTGGAAGAGCGGAGGGAGGAGTGAGTGGAAGAGCGGAGGGAGGAGTGAGTGGGATTGAGAGGGGAGAAGGGGGAGTGGGAGAGCGGAGGGAGGAGTGAGTGGGAGAAGGAGGTGGGAGTGGGAGAAGGAGGTGGGAGGAGGGGGGAGTGGAGGGGGAGTGGAGGGGGGATTGGAGGGGGGGGGGTTTGAGTGTCACCTTCAGAAGGGCTTTGTAATTCGGGGTGGTGTCCAGATCCAAAGATTCCTGTGACTGTTTTCGGTCCCTCACCGGGACGTCGCTAGCCTGGTGTTTCCTGGCAATGTATATACGGTTACACGCGGGAGGTTTATACACCGGCTCAGCAAAGCACCATAATAACATGGATATAACCGCACACAGAGGAACTCAGCGCAGGGGCGGGATCAACAAAGTAATGGCGATGAAATGGCATTTACCTACAAACATGCCAGTTAGACTGTAAGCTCCTCGGGGCAGGGACTCCTCTTCCTTAATGTTACTTTTATGTCTGAAGCACTTATTCCCATGATCTGTTATTTATATTATCTGTTATTTATTTGATTACCACGTGTATTACTGCTGAGAAGCGCTATGTACATTAATGGCGCTATATAAATAAAGACATACAATACAATGTCGTTCCAGCAAGTATTACTCACCTGAGCTCCTTCTGCAGGAGAGACACTCGCCCCCCGTATTACTCACCTGAGCTCCTTCTGCAGGAGAGACACTCGCCCCCCGTATTACTCACCTGAGCTCCTTCTGCAGGAGGCACACTCGCCCCCCGTATTACTCACCTGAGCTCCTTCTGCAGGAGGCACACTCGCCCCCCGTATTACTCACCTGAGCTCCTTCTGCAGGAGGCTCACTCGCCCCCCGTATTACTCACCTGAGCTCCTTCTGCAGGAGAGACACTCGCCCCCCGTATTACTCACCTGAGCTCCTTCTGCAGGAGGGACACTCGCCCCCCGTATTACTCACCTGAGCTCCTTCTGCAGGAGGCTCACTCGCCCCCTGTATTACTCACCTGAGCTCCTTCTGCAGGAGGCTCACTCGCCCCCCGTATTACTCACCTGAGCTCCTTCTGCAGGAGGCTCACTCGCCCCCCGTATTACTCACCTGAGCTCCTTCTGCAGGAGGCACACTCGCCCCCCGTATTACTCACCTGAGCTCCTTCTGCAGGAGGCTCACTCGCCCCCCGTATTACTCACCTGAGCTCCTTCTGCAGGAGAGACACTCGCCCCCCGTATTACTCACCTGAGCTCCTTCTGCAGGAGGCACACTCGCCCCCCGTATTACTCACCTGAGCTCCTTCTGCAGGAGGCTCACTCGCCCCCCGTATTACTCACCTGAGCTCCTTCTGCAGGAGGCTCACTCGCCCCCGTATTACTCACCTGAGCTCCTTCTGCAGGAGGCACACTCGCCCCCCGTATTACTCACCTGAGCTCCTTCTGCAGGAGGCTCACTCGCCCCCCGTATTGCTCACCTGAGCTCCTTCTGCAGGAGGCACACTCGCCCCCCGTATTACTCACCTGAGCTCCTTCTGCAGGAGGGAACACTCGCCCCCGTATTACTCACCTGAGCTCCTTCTGCAGGAGGCTCACTCGCCCCCCGTATTACTCACCTGAGCTCCTTCTGCAGGAGGCTCACTCGCCCCCCGTATTACTCACCTGAGCTCCTTCTGCAGGAGGCACACTCGCCCCCCGTATTACTCACCTGAGCTCCTTCTGCAGGAGGCTCACTCGCCCCCCGTATTACTCACCTGAGCTCCTTCTGCAGGAGGCTCACTCGCCCCCCGTATTACTCACCTGAGCTCCTTCTGCAGGAGGCTCACTCGCCCCCCGTATTACTCACCTGAGCTCCTTCTGCAGGAGGCACACTCGCCCCCCGTATTACTCACCTGAGCTCCTTCTGCAGGAGGCACACTCGCCCCCCGTATTACTCACCTGAGCTCCTTCTGCAGGAGTCACACTCGCCCCCCGTATTACTCACCTGAGCTCCTTCTGCAGGAGGCACACTCGCCCCCCGTATTACTCACCTGAGCTCCTTCTGCAGGAGGCTCACTCGCCCCCGTATTACTCACCTGAGCTCCTTCTGCAGGAGGCTCACTCGCCCCCCGTATTACTCACCTGAGCTCCTTCTGCAGGAGGCACACTCGCCCCCCGTATTACTCACCTGAGCTCCTTCTGCAGGAGGCTCACTCGCCTCTCGTATCCATCAATAACATCGAGAATCCTGCAAGATGAAGACGCGGATCCGGAGTCAGACAATGATCAGTCCGGCGCATTCTCAGCGTCGGTGTCTTGTGTACGAGCCGGGAGCTTCACAATAATCATCATACCCGCTGTCTATTTAGTTCAATTTAGGTAAAAACATATCTCAACTTGTCTGTCTGTCCTGCAATCATCATACCCTGCTGTGTCTTAATTTAATTCATCTTTCAAACCATTTGCTTTAACGTCCCGCACATGTGCTAATTAAGTTGGTTGGGCCAGCCAGGTGACTTTGTAAAAGTATATAAGTAATCTCACAACAGCCAATGCTGCCTGCAGCCATGCTCCTAAGCAAAAATGCTTTGAAGTAGAAATCTTTAAAGTAGATATGAAGTTTAAAAAGAAGTGGAAAAAGTGGGCAACTCCTACTGCTTCTGATTCCTGCATTTGATCTACGCTGGAAAGGAGAATATTATCTATCCCAAACTGCACATCTCGGCGCGTTACTATTGCTGTGATGCCGCCTTTACTTTTTATATTTGCTGTAACCGCACTTATTTTCACATTATGCACTTCCTTCCACCAGTCTCCTTATGTCTCTAACTCCATTCACATATCTCCATCTCTCCTTCCTTCCCCACTTCTCAGTTCACATGAACTCTTTTCTTACCTGCGCCCTCTGTCACCCCCACAGCTATACCTCCTGCACTAAAACACACCCCTACAAATCCTCCTCACACATTCTCTTTCTATCCATGCTTCTCCTCCTCGCTTCTGAGGATATCTCTCCCAATCCTGGTCCCTGCCTTATTTCTACATGCTCTCGTCCTCGCCTGCCAATTGCAACTTCTACTCCTTCAGGTGTCAACCCCTCTAACCTCATACACATCCCCTGCCACCCTCCCTCCTCTCTCCCATCCCCTGCCACCCTCCCTCCTCTCTCCCTTTCTCCTGTGCCCTTTGGAATGCTCGCTCCCTTTCTAACAAGTTCCTCTCTGTACATGACTTTTTTCTCTCTCACTCTCTGCTTCTCTTTGCTATAACTGAGACCTGGCTCACTCAGACTGACTCTGCTCTCGAAGCTGCCCTCTCCTATGGTGGCCTTTCCTTCTCCCACACTCCGCCCCTGATGGCAGGGGTAGAGGCGTGGGGCTCCTGATCTCCTCTCTCTGCCGCTACCGAACCGTTCCTATTCCTCCCTCTTGCTTTTCCCTCCTTTGAGGTTCACACAGTCCAGATCTTCTCTCCTCTCCCTGTCCATGTGGCGGTCATCTATCGCCCACCTTCCTCTACTCATCCCCCTTCTGCCTTTCTCTCTCACTTTGAATCCTGGCTCACTTTTTTTCTCTCCTCAGACTCCCCTGTTCTTCTCCTTGGGGACTTCAACTGCCACATTGATGACCCCTCTTTCCCTTGGGCTTCCCGCTTTCTTTCTCTAACCTCTTCTATTGGCCTTCAACAGTACTCCTCCCATCCCACTCTGCTTCCCAACTCTCCTCCTGCCTTTCGTGACTCTTTTTCCGCTATCTCGGAGGAGGATGTGTCACTGCTGATCTCCTCTTCTCCCTCTACCACTTGCCCTCTTGAGCCCATTCCCTCCCATCTCCTAAAACCTCTTGCTCCTTCTATAATCCCTATGATCACACACATTTTTAACACTTCCCTCTACTCTGGTACCTTTCCATCCTCCTTCAAGCATGCAACCGTTATACCATTACTCAAAAACAGCAAGCTTTCAGATACCTCCAGATTAGAGCATTCTACCAGACAATCCAGCCCCAAACCCCTTTGACGAATTTCGAAAAGCTCTGTCGATCAGGGACATCCACTAAGGGACTTACATCGAAGATGTACAAGGAAGTAACCGGTTCTAGTGCGACAGTGACGGACAAAACAGGATATATGACTAGGTGGGAACACGACTTGGGGGAGATACTAGAACTAGAGGAGTTCTAAAAGGCGACATCTAAAAGCTCCATGTGCACGCCCTTAAGGGAGAACGCATATAAGGTTATGATGCGATGCTACCACACCCCCACAAAATTGTATACATTTCTGCCCAGTTACTCCCCATTGTGCCCAAGGCAATGTGGACAGCATGCAGACCTGTTACACATGCTGTGGTCTTGCCCCAAGATTGTCCCAGTCTGGGAATCAATTAAAGATTGGCTGAATAAGATCCTAGGCAAATTCATACCAATGGAGCCATGGCTGTTCCACCTGAACAGGCCGAATAAAGGGCTTTCCAGAGGCGAAAATAAACTAGTAGCGCACTTTGCGATGGCGGTACGAGGGGAGATCGCAGCACGATGGAAACAAAATGAAATCCCACTAATTGCTAGGAATCGGATTTGGTCGGTCTACCAGATGGAGAAGTTGACAAGTCTGGTCAACGACACTGGTACAAACTTTCTAAAAGTCTGGTTACCATGGCTGGCCCAGACAGACATACCGGGGTGGAAAGGGCCACGATTTGGCATTAATTGAGGTAAGGCCGTTCTCCCTCAAAAAGACGGCCAAAGGGGGCGAATTGGTCTAAAGGGTCCCACCAGAAACGCACAGACAGCGACAGACAGAGACTTGAGTGTAGGTCATAGCCGAAGCGAGGAGAGCAAACTGTATCCTCGGACGCAGAGAGCCAGCCGGCGCAAAAACAGAAGCGGAGCCACGGCAGAGGGATAGAAGGAACAGGACAGGAGTGGGAAAGAGTGGGAAAGAGGAGAGGGATTGGAAGGAGATGGGAAAGAGGGAGAGACAGAAGGGGAAGGAATCCCCTAAACCATCACAGTATCCCGGATGTGAAACGGGTAAACAGCAAGTTAACCCACCAGGCGCTCAGAAAACATGACTGCAGCTGTGAACTGGTGCTTGAATAACAGTTAATGTTGGTAACGAACGCCACAGTCCCCCAGTGTAATCTTCACAAATGTAAATCTCTGCAACTGGCTAACCATAAGCACAATAAAGTTAGAGAAAACATAAAAGTAGATAACTTACAGCTGGGGGATGTAGAGAAGTGGCTGGTCTATCCTCCGGTTTGAAGATGCTGCATGTCCCTCTGCTAGCAATGTGTCTTGACGACTTGATCCTCTCAGCCCGCCAGCACTTTCTTCTGCCGCCAACCCTACATCCGCTCGATCGCGGTGGGTGGTCACCTGACCGACGGCAGTGCCGGTGTATCCGGGTATAGCAGGGGGACGCAGGTGCACCAGACGCAGCCCGGCGTGCAGGCAGCAGGCACTGGAGTACTGGAAATCCTCCCAGGGGAGGTGTAAACGCCGCACAGCCGTGGAGCAAGAACTTCAGAGAAGGCTGATCAGTGATTCATAAAAAAACTTTAATGAGACAAAGTGCAAACGGATCCTCTTGACGCGTTTCGGCCCGTCAGGCCTTTGTCAAAACGGCTGTGCGGCGTTTACACCTCCCCTGGGAGGATTTTCAGCATCACAGTATCCCCCCCTTGAGGATCGATCTCCGAGCGATCTAACCAGGGTTTGAGCGAAAAATGTTGGTGAAATTGACGAAGTAGACTTGGGGCATGGATGTGACGTGCTGGTACCCACGAACTTTCTTCTGGACCATAGCCCTTCCAGTGTACCAGGAACTGGAGTTTATTTTTGGACCAGCGAGAATCGATGAGAGACTGAACTTCATACTCCTGTTGACCCAGGGTGGACACCGGATTGGGTTTCCGAGAGGGAACAGGAAAATGAGGACTGGGAACAAAGGCTTTAAGAAGTGAAACGTGGAACATGGACGGAACCTTCATTGTGGGAGGTAGGTCGAGACGATAAGCCACAGAATTAATTTTCTCCAATATTTTGAACGGTCCTAGGAATCTAGGGGACAATTTGGGTGATGGTGTTTTGAGACTTATATTTTTAGAGGATAGCCACACCAAATCGCCAGGTTTGAAGGAAGGACCCATTTGACGATGACGATCTGCCTTGGTTTTTTGTTTGGCAACCGCAGTTTGTAAAGTCTTGAGGATCCTTTTCCAGGATTCTTGTAAATTGGCAACATGAGAGTCGGCCGCAGGAATGCCCGAAGGGGAAGGCAAGAGTTGAAGGCTACTGGGGTGAAAACCAAAGTTGATAAAAAAGGGGGATTCCTGAGTAGACTCGTTCTTCAGGGAATTTATGGCAAATTCGGCCCATGGCAAAAGGTCCACCCAGTTATCTTGCGAGTCCGATATGAAGCATCTTAGATACTGTTCAAGAGTTTGGTTCATCCTTTCAGTTTGACCATTGGTTTGCGGATGGTATCCAGAGGAAAAAAAGAGAGAGATACCCAGTCTTTGGGAGAAAGCCCGCCAGAATTTCGAGATGAACTGAGATCCACGGTCAGAGACAATGGAACTGGGAACTCCATGTAACCTGAAAATTTCTTTGGAGAAGACGTCAGCCAAAGTGGCGGAGTTAGGGAGACCCTTGAGGGGGATAAAGTGTGCCTGTTTAGAGAGCCTGTCTACTACGACAAGGATGGTGTTCATCCCTTTGGAAATGGGCAGTTCAACAATGAAGTCCATCAAAATATGTTTCCAGGGTTGTTCCGGAATGGGAAGGGGCAAGAAAAGTCCAGAAGGTTTATGATGGAGTGTCTTACTCTGGTCACATACAGGACAGGTGGTGGTAAATTCGAGAATGTCTTGGTTCATTTTAGGCCCCCAAAAAGTCTGTTTAATGAGATCTGCCGTCCTTTTGAAGCCTGGATGACCAGCTGCTCTAGAGGAATGACCCCAAAGTAACACTTTATGGCGAAAGCGTGGAGCTGCGTATGGGCGTCCTTCTGGTACCCTGAACCTGCTGGGAAAGTGAGCTTGAGCTTTGTTGATCTCGTCCAACACATCGAAGTTGTTAGCAGAAATTATGCACTTGGCAGGGAGAATACGCTCCGTGGTTTCCTTAGCTTCGGTTTCGGTGGCGAACTGACGAGAGAGAGCGTCCGCTTTGACATTTTTGGTACCACGAATATATGAGATGGTGTAGTTGAAGTGGGAAAAGAAGAGTGACCAGCGAGCTTGGCAGGAACCCAGACGACGAGCCCCCTCAATATATAACAAATTTTTGTGGTCAGTGAGAATAGCAACTGGTTCTTTGGAACCCTCCAAAAGGTGTCTCCATTCTTGAAGAGCTAATTTGATGGCCAAAAGTTCACGATTACCAACATCATAATTCCTTTCGGCAGCTGAAAATTTCCGTGAAAAAAAACCACAGGGGTGAAGTTTCTCTTGGGGAGAAGTCCTCTGGGAAAGGACTGCGCCGGCTCCTACGTCCGAGGCGTCGACCTCCAAAGTGAAGGGGAGGGAGGTATCCGGATGACGAAGGATGGGAGCAGACACAAACGCCTTCTTGAGAATCTCAAAGGCACGAATGACCTCTGGAGACCAGGACGAGACATCGGCGCCCTTCTTGGTCAGTGCGGTGATGGGAAGAGCAATAGAAGAATTTTTTTTGATGAATTTCCTGTAATAATTGGCAAAGCCGAGAAAACGCTGCACAGCCTTGAGTGAATTAGGCAGCGGCCAATCGAGAACAGCCTTCAGTTTCTCTGGGTCCATGGAAAAACCTTGGCTGGAGATGATATAGCCCAGGAAGGCAGTAGAAGCCTGGTGGAACAAACACTTCTCCATCTTTGCATAAAGGCGATTAGAACGGAGTCTGGAAAGCACAAGTTTGATACAGTATGTTGAATGTGTTCCTCCAGATTTTTAGAAAAAATAAGAATGTCGTCTAGGTAGACTATGACAAATGTTCCCAATACATCGCAAAATATGTCGTTCATGAACTCCTGAAACACGGCAGGAGCGTTACACAACCCAAAGGGCATAAGAAGATATTCATAATGTCCAGAACGTGTGTTAAATGCTGTTTTCCACTCGTCTCCCTCCCTTATGCGAATGAGATTATAGGTACCTCTTAAGTCGAGTTTTGAGAAGATAGAGGCCCCCTGGAGACGGTCGAACAGTTCTGAAATAAGTGGAAGGGGATACCGGTTCTTCACCGTGATCTTATTGAGACCGCGGAAGTCAATGCACGGCCTCAGTGATCCATCCTTCTTCTTCACAAAGAAGAAGCCAGCCCCAGCGGGGGAGGTAGAATTGCGGATGAATCCCTTCTCCAAATTTTCCTGAATGTAGGTGGTCATGGCCTTGGTCTCCGGTACGGAGAGTGGATAAGATTTAGACTTCGGTAGGACGGTCCCAGGAATAAGGTCGACAGGACAATCGTACGGACGGTGAGGAGGAAGAACCTCCGCTTGTACCTTGTTAAACACATCCAAGTACTCATGGTACACGGTAGGCAGGGTCAATAGATTGGAAGAAACGGAATCCAGGCCGGCAAGCACCGCAACAGGGGACCCCGCAGGAACAGCATCTGCGGACGAGGGCCACTGGAGAGGCAGAGCGCCGGACCAATCAATGCGCGGATTGTGGAGTTGAAGCCAAGGCAATCCTAAAATAATTTGCACTGTGGGAGATTGAAAAACATCGAAGATAATTACCTACTTATGTCCATCAGCCAGGGTCAATGTAAGAGGAATAGACTCCCAAATGATGAATGCCGGCTGGAGAGGTCGTCCGTCGATGGCCTCGAGGCCAATGGGGCTCTTCCTTCTGACCATGGGAATTTGATTCTCCAATGCGAACTTCTGGTAGAGGAAATTACCACCCGATCCTGAATCGACGAAAGCTTCAACCTTTACGAAAAGGTTCGGACCCTCCAACGTGGCCGGAAGCAGAAACTTCTTTGGGAGCGCTTCGGGAGGAGAGGGGCAAGGAGAGACAGTACCCAGTAGAAGCCCCTCTACCTTTAATGGGTGTGCCCGTTTCCCGGCTTCAAGGGACAATTCTGGAGACGATGTTCCGAAGAGGCACAGTAGAAGCAAAGTCTGTTCAGGCGACGCCGCGCTCTCTCTGTTGCCTGAAGTTGCTGACTGCTGACCTGCATCGGTTCCGGTGACTCCAGGGCCAGGAGAGGTTTTGTAGGCAACCTGTGAGAAACAACAGAAGAAGAAGAACGAGAACAGTGCCTTTTGTGCAGTCGCTCCTGCATACACTGATCCATGCGTACGCTCAGGGTGATCAACTCCTCCAGGGACGTAGGCCGGGTATGGGTCGCAAGATCGTCTTTCAACGTATCTGAGAGTCCATGCCAGTACGCGGCGGTGAGAGCCTCATCATTCCATTGGACTTCGTCAGCCAGCGTACGGAACTCGATGGCGTATTTGGCAGTTGATCTTCGGCCCTGAGAAATGTGAAAAAGGGAGAAGGCGGCTGTCTCGCGCCGTGCGGGAGTATCAAAGACAAGTTGAAATTCACGTCTGAATAGAGAGTAGTCTTGCTTTACTTCGCTCTTGCGCTCCCATAGGGGGGAGGCCCAAGCGAGAATACATATGCTACTTTAGTACGACCAGTGGGAAACAGGGAGGGGGCCATCTCAAACTGCACCTCACATTGGTTTAAGAATCCGCGGCAGGCGAGGGGGTCCCCATCGTAGCGATTAGGAGAGGGAATCCGAGGGTCAGGGCTGGTGTAGGTAGTAGCCACTGGTGGCGTAGAAGCCATGGAACCCTCCTGAAGGGAAAAGTTGGCCAATTGCTGGGAGACAGTGGACAGCTGATTACTAAGAAATTGTAAGGCCTCTATGGAAATACTTGTACCCACCTCAGGGGGTCTGCGTTTGTTGGGCTCTGCATAATGTCACGCCTGTATGCCCACAGACCTGGCAAGACCCCAGTACTGAGGTGGGAACGGTATTACACCACACACCCACAGCAGTGGGATCACGCCCGGAGTGTGGTATAGCGTTGCTGGGCCTGTAGAGAGAGTGGTTAATGATACTTGCAACGTCTGCTGGAGTAAAAGTAAGAATGGTCGTGTCCGTGTGCCAATGTCCAGGGGTCCAGAGAGTAGAGGCGTCAGGGTACAAAGCCAGGTCCAAGGATTCCAGAGAGCAGCAAGGTAGAGTTCGTTAGCAAGGTTCAAGGGGTACAGAGAGCAGGGTAATCCAGGACAAGCAGGGGTCAAAGCCAGGGAAATCCAAAGTAAACACAGGAGCAGGATACAGCAGAGACTCAGAGGGCGCACAACATAGGTCAGCACACACAGGGAAACAGGAACTATGCAGAGCGACGATAGAGAGGACAGACAGGGGTTATAAAGGGAGACATCAATAGGAGAGAGGGGAGGAGCAGAGAGAGAAGTGGGAGACAACGGGGGTAGGTCAGGGAGAGTAGAGGAGGAGAAAGAAGGGGCAGTCAGGGGAATGGCCTGTAGGGACTGGGAGGAGGAGTCAGGAACGTGACCGGCCCTATAAGAGGAGCGTGTGAAAGGGAGATGGCACGGAGGCACCGAGAGGAGGAGCCGGAAGGACGGCGGGACCCAGACGAGGAGCGTGTGCGCGCGCCCTCCGCAAGCTGAGGAAGCGCGTGCACAGGCCGCGTCACCAGGCGCGCGGAGCACCGTGCTACGGGCACCCCGACGGAGGGAGGCAAAGGAGCGGACGGAACCGCCAGGGACGGTAAGGTACTGGCCGCGGGTATAACGGGTGTCTGGGAGCAGGGGACGTCAGTGCAGGAACTCGAGGACCGTATGGGCACCCGGGACCTGCGGGGCAAGCGCTGAGGCAGAGGGATAGAAGGAACAGGACAGGAGTGGGAAAGAGGAGAGGGATTGGAAGGAGATGGGACAGAGGGAGAGACAGAAGGGGAAGGAATCCCCTGAACCGTCACAACCTGTCCTTCTAACTATCGCCCTGTCTCCTTCCTGCCTTTTGCCTCCAAACTCCTTGAACGTCTTGTATTCTCTCGATTGCTACACTTTCTCAACACCTATTCTGTACTAGACCCTCTACAATCTGGCTTCCGCACTGCTCACTCTACTGAAACAGCCCTCACTAAAATAACTGACGACCTCCATGCTGCCAAAGACAGAGGTCATTACACTCTGCTCATATTACTCGACCTCTCTGCAGCATTCGACACCGTGGACCACCCTCTTCTCCTTCACATTCTCCATACTCTTGGAATTCGGAACAAAGCTCTATCCTGGATCTCATCCTACCTCTCCCATCGTACTTTCAGTGTCTCTTTTGATAAACACCTCCTCCTCCTCTATTGATCTCTCTGTGGGGGTACCCCAGGGCTCTGTCCTGGGACCTCTTCTCTTTTCTCTGTACACACTCTCTCTAGGTGACCTAATCACATCTTTTGGGTTTAAATATCACCTCTATGCTGACGACACACAAATTTACCTTTAAACCCCTGACCTTACACCTGCTATACAGACCAAAGTTTCTGAATGCCTCTCTGGAAAATCATCCTGGATGGCCCTCCGCCGACTAAAACTTAACATGGCAAAAACAGAGCTCCTCATACTTCCTCCCAAACCTGGCCCTACTACCTCCTTCCACATTACTACTGGAAATACGATCATTCCCCCAGTAGCCCAAGCACGCTGCCTAGGGGTCACACTTGATTCCTCTCTCTCATTCTCCTCTCATATTCAAAACGTTTCTAAAACTTGTCGCGTTTTCCTCCGTGTAGACGGACGCTCACAGAGGTATGCAAGGGAGACTGGTTATGGTGAAATTAAATAAGGCTTTTATTGCGCCTGTTTCCTTAATATCAGGAAACCATCCAAACAAGGGGTAAACAAAGCTTCTATTCACTTGGGAGTATTTCTAGTGAAATATTATGCAATCCACCACTCCCTTTAGATAAGCATGTCTCCCAGCCCCAAATATATAACATGAAATGAACAGATATAAAAAGTCTTGTAAATGAAAGTCTTATCTGTTAGCTGGGCTGCTGTAGGGGAAGCTTCTCTGCTCTCTTGGAACTGCACCCTTGTGTGCACAGGAAATATCAGGCTCCAGGTTACAATCTTGTCCCCTTTGTCTTGAAAGCAGCTCTGCTGTTTCTTCTGGCAGGGCTCAAGACAAGTGTCCCCATGTCAGTCTCACAAGTTGTGAGAGTCAAGGACAATCTCTGCTCTGTCTCCAAGTTCAGCTCAGGTGTGAGCTAAGGAGTCTCTCTTCCTGTCTCTAAAGACAGGCTTTTCTAAGCAATCTAATCAGGCAGGTGGTGTTTGTTAATTGACTACCAGCAGTTAACCACGACACTGCTGGATTAGAGGCACATTACCTGAACAGGGATAACTCCCCTGTTACACTCCGCAATATCACAAAGATACGCCCTTTCCTCTGTTGCTCGACTGCTAAAACTCTGACTCAGGCCCTCATTCTCTTACGTCTCGATTACTGTAACCTCCTGCTGTCTGGCCTTCCTGCCTCTCAACTGTCTCCCCTACAATCTATCCTCAATGCTGCTGCCAGAATCACTCTACTCTTTCCTAAATCTGTCTCCGCATCTCCCCTCCTGAAATCCCTCTCCTGGCTTCCTATCAAATCCCGCATCTCACACTCAATTCTCCTCCTCACTTTTAAAGCTTTACATTCTTCTGCCCCTCCTTACACCTCAGCCCTAATTTCTCACTATGCACCATCCCGACTCTTGCATTCTTCTCAAGGATGTCTTCTTTCTACCCCCTTTGTATCTAAAACTCTCTCCCGCCTTAAACCTTTTTCACTGACTGCCCCACACCTCTGGAATGCCCTTCCCCTCAATACCCGACTAGCACCCTCTCTATCCACCTTTAAGACCCACCTTAAGACACATCTGCTTAAAGAAGCATATGAATAGCACTGGATAATCCTGAACACATGATACATAAAGCTTGGCCCCCTGCAGATGCACTTACCAGAACTCCCTCCTACTGTCTCTGTACGTTCTCCCTACCTACCAATTAGACTGTAAGCTCTTTGGGACAGGGACTCCTCTTCCTTAATGTTACTTTTATGTCTAAAGCACTTATTCCCATGATCTGTTATTTATATTATCTGTTATTTATATGATTACCACATGTATTACTGCTGTGAAGCGCTATGTACATTAATGGCGCTATATAAATAAAGACATACAATACAATACAATGCAACCTGAGCAGAGCGCTGGCCTTTGTAGTTGGAGGGCCCATGTCCGACACCCTGTCACTGCTCTGTACGAGCAGAACACTGTGTGCAGAGAACAGCTCCCCGCGCAGCGCTGCTCACCTGTCAGCTCCCCGCGCAGCGCTGCTCACCTGTCAGCTCCCCGCGCAGCGCTGCTCACCTGTCAGCTCCCCGCGCAGCGCTGCTCACCTGTCAGCTCCCCGCGCAGCGCTGCTCACCTGTCAGCTCCCCGCGCAGCGCTGCTCACCTGTCAGCTCCCCGCGCAGCGCTGCTCACCTGTCAGCTCCCCGCGCAGCGCTGCTCACCTGTCAGCTCCCCGCGCAGCGCTGCTCACCTGTCAGCTCCCCGCGCAGCGCTGCTCACCTGTCAGCTCCCCGCGCAGCGCTGCTCACCTGTCAGCTCCCCGCGCAGCGCTGCTCACCTGTCAGCTCCCCGCGCAGCGCTGCTCACCTGTCAGCTCCCCGCGCAGCGCTGCTCACCTGTCAGCTCCCACACATTATCGCTGCCCCCCCCCCCGACACTCGCTGCCCCCCCCTCCGACACTCGCTGCCCCCCCCTCCGACACTCGCTGCCCCCCCCTCCGACACTCGCTGCCCCCCCTCCGACACTCGCTGCCCC
>NC_134489.1:112194140-112324880 GCF_040206685.1 Ascaphus truei | reverse complement strand
GTTAGGGGAGGAGCATCAGAGCAAAATTAGGAGATGGATCACAAGTTGTGCCTGTAACTGGTAGTTTTCTCCCTGCGCCACATAAAGCCACAGGTTCCGGTGGCATTAACTGCGCCAAAGTAAGAAGCACGATAAGAAAGATTTATACATGGCGCGGGTGAAAACTGATGCAGATTTGTGTTTGTCACAAAGTACAATTTTTTTTTGTTTCATTTCACCTTCAGCAGTCGCAACGAATGTTCTGTTTAACGTACAATGATCACAAATAAGGTGCTATTTCAGAATCACAAAATATAAACATTGGCTATCACTGCCAGTGAGGCTGGGAAAGCAGACTGGCGAGGGTTAATTAGAGCAGATTCCATTCTTGTAATTACCCCCGTTTAACGTGAAATAATGCGCCAGCATCATCCCATTGTGGTAATGGGAGCAGGGAAGTCTGCTACTTCTTCTGTATTTTAACATTTGCCTTTACCGTCTCCCTTACTGTAGCACTCCGGTATATAAACAGTGGGTCAGATTAAAGCTGCAGTTCAGTCTTTTTTTTTTTTTTACTTCAATAGTTTAATATGTGCAATCTCTAATGATCTAAAGAACTGTATAGCTGCAGGTCAATTAGTTCTCCATGTATTGATAGGCAAAATTTGGTGACATAATTAGTGAAGGGATCTGTTTATATTCTGCTTCACTCCCTAAGTGGAAGCTCATGAATATTCATGAGCACTCCTGCACTGACATGTGCTAGAGGGAGGGCAGTGCTGACAAAGGGGTTGTGCCAGGGCTTGTGACAGGACATGAAGGGGCAGTGCCTTAGCAAATGGCTGTTAAAATAGAATACAAGAAAATTGGTCTTTCAAAGTTGTTTTTTTAAAAACAGAAAATGCTAAAAGTATTTTTTTTTTACTATAGAACTGATTTATTTAAAAAAACACACATGCAGGATATTGACTGAACTGCAGCTTTAAGGATATTTGGGAATTCTAGACCAAACCACGTAAAGAAAAGTAAAAAGTGAGACTTGATAGAGCTGTAATCTCCAATGTTATCACAATGACAAACACCGTTCCTGTCGGTATATCAAACAATGACTGATGTCAATTAACGTTGTCTGCAATTAAGTCAACTGTGTACAAATGTTGGGGTTTTTTTTATTTGTTTTCGATGTTGCTTCAAAAAATTGTGGTTTTAGACTTTTTTATTATTAATTGTCAGTGCATAATCTTTGTCTTGTACATTTAAAATGTCTACAATTCCTGTAGGTTTTATGCATGCTTTAATGATGCTTTAATATTGGTTGACATGCTTTGTTTACATACTAAATTAGTTCTGTGATACAATCTGTTGCTTTTTGTGCTTGATCTGCATAATGTTGCTAGTGCTAATAATACAATGTAATTATATACTGAAGTGGCTTATATTGGAATAAATAAAGGATTTTCTGCAATTTTGCCATGAGCAGTGAAGTCTGGTAACAGTTTCTTGTAACTGAAGTTAAACATTACTCACCCAAACATTTAAGCCACCAAGGAATGGAGACACACAGATATAATGTCTAATATATATATATATTATATTCTAATATATAGATATAATGAATATCCAGCAGAACTATACAAGACTGCGTTTGCCTCTTCCAAGCAGGAACCCAATCACTTACAGAATGATGAACCTTTTCCTTTACACTAGTTACATAGTAAGATAATAATGTTTGTAATTTCTTGTGAGCCTTTCCTTTGCCCAGTATTTCACATTATTGTACATACATCTGTTCCAAGAGAACTTACTTTGGGTTCTGGATGTATTTGATTGATATATTTGCAGATCACGATCATATTCCCCTTATTTTTTAAGTTTCTATATCTTCAAAGAAAAAAACATCTCCTTTAAATGCTTCTCATTGATGGGATATTCTAAACCCCTACCTAATTAAATTGCTAGGCACTCCTCCAATATATTCCTCCCCCCCGCCCCCCCCCCCCCCCCCCCCCATAAGACATAACTGCCCCTAACACAGCAAAACAGTCACTTGTGACCAATTTCTTATGAAGAAAGCGTATCTCACTTTCTCTGTGAAGTTAAACATTTGAAATGAGTATTGGTGCAGGCTGGCCATAGTGGGTGTGAAACGCGTGGGAGGAGAGCTTTTTGTTCTGTTTGTGTCCTTGTGAACTTTTCCAACTTTTTTTTCCCAAATGGGCCGCAGTCTCCTCTACCCACCTGCCTTTTTCCTTTAATGTCTTGTGATTGAAGAGACCCATTCGGGGGTTACGGAGGATTGTAAATCAGCTGATCCACACGTGTTCCATCAGCTGGAGGAGCAGGGCGGTGAATCATTGAGTAATCGCTACTCCACGTCAGAGACATGGGGTTAGGATCAAGCCACAGGTATCCGGTGAGGATCACATATTAGTCTTCATATGAATACCAGGCTTGTTTTATTCCATTATCCCCACATACGTGTGTCCTCCTACATACATATATACCATCTGCAGTGGTAGATTTAACCCTCCTCCCAACCCGATCAGTGCTCCGCTGTATATGCATATATATCCGTTAATTCATATCATTGCCTGCTCCCAAGAGCTTACAGTCTAATACAAAGTGCCCAGAGTGTGCACCCCACGCCTGAGAGAATTTCCCAAACAATGTGGGATGCTCAGAGACCTACAGACTTTGCAATATAAATAGCTTGATAGAATGAGTGCATGATACCCGTCAGGTAACAAGAACTGTAATGTTGTGCGCAGGCGTGCGGATGGGGACACTTGCCTAACGGGATAGATCCCACATGCAGCAGTGGAGCAGTCAGTGCCGTTCTTTGGCAGGGGCTAGCCCAGGACTCCTGTTTAGACATCCAGCAGGGCCCTGCATTACAATGTCCTGTGGCGCCGGTGTGCAATCCGCTGATGAGTATGGATACCAATAGAAAAATTGAAAGCGATGCGTATCCCAAAGTAGTACAGTAGGGCCCCCGCTCACACGGCGGCTTCCATTCCCGGCCTCCGCGGTTAAAGCGGGGCCCGCTCACACGGCGGCTTCCATTCCCGGCCTCCGCGGTAAAGCGGGGCCCCGCTCACACGGCGGCTTCCATTCCGGCCGCCGCGGTAAAGCCGAGCCCCGCTCACACGGCGGCTTCCATTCCCGGCCGCCGCGGTAAAGCGGGGCCCCGCTCACACGGCGGCTTCCATTCCCGGCCTCCGCGGTAAAGCGGGGCCCCGCTCACACGGCGGCTTCAATTCCCGGCCTCCGCGCGCTCACACGGCGGCTTCCATTCCCGGCCTCCGCGGTAAAGCGGGGCCCCGCTCACACGGCGGCTTCCATTCCCGGCCTCCGCGGTAAAGCGGGGCCCCGCTCACACGGCGGCTTCCATTCCCGGCCTCCGCGTAAAGCGGGGCCCCGCTCACACGGCGGCTTCCATTCCCGGCCTCCGCGGTAAAGCGGGGCCCCGCTCACACGGCGGCTTCCATTCCGGCCGCCGCGGTAAAGCCCGAGCCCCGCTCACACAGCGGCTTCCATTCCCAGGCCTCCGCGCGCTCACACGGCGCCTTCCATTCCCGGCCTCCGCGGTAAAGCGGGGCCCCGCTCACACGGCGGCTTCCATTCCCGGCCTCCGCGGTAAAGCCGAGCCCTGCTCACACGGCGGCTTCCATTCCCCGGCCTCCGCGGTAAAGCCTCCGCGCGCTCACACGGCGGCTTCCATTCCCGGCCTCCGCGCGCTCACACGGCGGCTTCCATTCCCGGCCTCCGCGGTAAAGCGGGGCCCCGCTCACACGGCGGCTTCCATTCCCGGCCTCCGCGGTAAAGCGGGGCCCCCGCTCACACGGCGGCTTCCATTCCCGGCCTCCGCGGTAAAGCGGGGCCCCGCTCACACGGCGGCTTCCATTCCCGGCCTCCGCGCGCTCACACGGCGCCTTCCATTCCCGGCCTCCGCGGTAAAGCCGAGCCCTGCTCACACGGCGGCTTCCATTCCCGGCCTCGCGGTAAAGCCGAGCCCCGCTCACACGGCGGCTTCCATTCCCGGCCTCCGCGCGCTCACACGGCGCCTTCCATTCCCGGCCTCCGCGGTAAAGCCGAGCCCTGCTCACACGGCGGCTTCCATTCCGGCCGCCGCGGTAAAGCCGAGCCCCCGCTCACACGGCGGCTTCCATTCCCGGCCGCCGCGGTAAAGCGGGGCCCCCGCTCACACGACGGCTTCCATTCCCGGCCTCCGCGCGCTCACACGGCGCCTTCCATTCCCGGCCTCCGCGGTAAAGCGGGGCCCCGCTCACACGGCGGCTTCCATTCCCGGCCTCCGCGGTAAAGCCGAGCCCTGCTCACACGGCGGCTTCCATTCCCGGCCTCCGCGCGCTCACACGGCGGCTTCCATTCCCGGCCTCCGCGGTAAAGCGGGGCCCCGCTCACACGGCGGCTTCCATTCCCGGCCTCCGCGGTAAAGCGGGGCCCCGCTCACACGGCGGCTTCCATTCCCGGCCTCCGCGGTAAAGCGGGGCCCCGCTCACACGGCGGCTTCCATTCCCGGCCTCCGCGGTAAAGCCGGGCCCCGCTCACACACGGCGGCTTCCATTCCCGGCCTCCGCGGTAAAGCGGGGCCCCGCTCACACGGCGGCTTCCATTCCCGGCTGCCGCGGTAAAGCGGGGCCCCGCTCACACGGCGGCTTCCATTCCCGGCCTCCGCGCGCTCACACGGCGCCTTCCATTCCCGGCCTCCGCGGTAAAGCGGGGGCCCCGCTCACACGGCGGCTTCCATTCCCGGCCTCCGCGGTAAAGCGGGGCCCCTCTCACACGGCGGCTTCCATTCCCGGCCTCCGCGCGCTCACACGGCGGCTTCCATTCCCGGCCTCCGCGGTAAAGCGGGGCCCCGCTCACACGGCGGCTTCCATTCCCGGCCTCCGCGGTAAAGCGGGGCCCCGCTCACACGGCGGCTTCCATTCCCGGCCCTCCCGCGCGCTCACACGGCGGCTTCCATTCCCGGCCTCCGCGGTAAAGCGGGGCCCCGCTCACACGGCGGCTTCCATTCCCGGGCCTCCGCGGTAAAGCGGGGCCCCGCTCACACGGCGGCTTCCATTCCCGGCTGCCGCGGTAAAGCGGGGGCCCCGCTCACACGGCGGCTTCCATTCCCGGCCTCCGCGCGCTCACACGGCGCCTTCCATTCCCGCCTCCGCGGTAAAGCGGGGCCCCGCTCACAACGGCGGCTTCCATTCCCGGCCTCCGCGGTAAAGCGGGGCCCCGCTCACACGGCGGCTTCCATTCCCGGCCTCCGCGCGCTCACACGGCGGCTTCCATTCCCGGCCTCCGCGGTAAAGCGGGGCCCCGCTCACACGGCGGCTTCCATTCCCGGCCTCCGCGGTAAAGCGGGGCCCCGCTCACATGGCGGCTTCCATTCCCGGCCTCCGCGGTAAAGCGGGGCCCCGCTCACACGGCGGCTTCCATTCCCGGCCGCCGCGGTAAAGCCGAGCCCCGCTCACACGGCGGCTTCCATTCCCGGCCTCCGCGCGCTCACACGGCGCCTTCCATTCCCGGCCTCCGCGGTAAAGCGGGGCCCCGCTCACACGGCGGCTTCCATTCCCGGCCTCCGCGGTAAAGCCGAGCCCTGCTCACACGGCGGCTTCCATTCCCGGCCTCCGCGGTAAAGCCGAGCCCCGCTCACACGGCGGCTTCCATTCCCGGCCTCCGCGCGCTCACACGGCGGCTTCCATTCCCGGCCTCCGCGGTAAAGCGGGGCCCCGCTCACACGGCGGCTTACATTCCCGGCCTCCGCGGTAAAGCGGGGCCCCGCTCACACGGCGGCTTCCATTCCCGGCCTCCGCGGTAAAGCGGGGCCCCGCTCACACGGCGGCTTCCATTCCCGGCTGCCGCGGTAAAGCGGGGCCCCGCTCACACGGCGGCTTCCATTCCCGGCCTCCGCGCGCTCACACGGCGCCTTCCATTCCCGGCCTCCGCGGTAAAGCCGAGCCCTGCTCACACGGCGGCTTCCATTCCCGGCCTCCGCGGTAAAGCCGAGCCCCGCTCACACGGCGGCTTCCATTCCCGGCCTCCGCGCGCTCACACGGCGCCTTCCATTCCCGGCCTCCGCGGTAAAGCCGAGCCCTGCTCACACGGCGGCTTCCATTCCCGGCCGCCGCGGTAAAGCCGAGCCCCGCTCACACGGCGGCTTCCATTCCCGGCCGCCGCGGTAAAGCGGGGCCCCGCTCACACTACGGCTTCCATTCCCGGCCTCCGCGCGCTCACACGGCGCCTTCCATTCCCGGCCTCCGCGGTAAAGCGGGGCCCCGCTCACACGGCGGCTTCCATTCCCGGCCTCCGCGGTAAAGCCGAGCCCTGCTCACACGGCGGCTTCCATTCCCGGCCTCCGCGGTAAAGCCGAGCCCCGCTCACACGGCGGCTTCCATTCCCGGCCTCCGCGCGCTCACACGGCGGCTTCCATTCCCGGCCTCCGCGGTAAAGCGGGGCCCCGCTCACACGGCGGCTTCCATTCCCGGCCTCCGCGGTAAAGCGGGGCCCCGCTCACACGGCGGCTTCCATTCCCGGCCTCCGCGGTAAAGCGGGGCCCCGCTCACACGGCGGCTTCCATTCCCGGCCTCCGCGGTAAAGCGGGGCCCCGCTCACACGGCGGCTTCCATTCCCGGCTGCCGCGGTAAAGCGGGGCCCCGCTCACACGGCGGCTTCCATTCCCGGCCTCCGCGCGCTCACACGGCGCCTTCCATTCCCGGCCTCCGCGGTAAAGCCGAGCCCCGCTCACACGGCGGCTTCCATTCCCGGCCTCCGCGGTAAAGCCGAGCCCCGCTCACACGGCGGCTTCCATTCCCGGCCTCCGCGGTAAAGCCGGGCCCTGCTGTATTGTATGTCTTTATTTATACAGCAACTGCAGGAACACGGCACAAACGGATTTGAAGTAACTAAACTAATTTATTGAGCCAAACACAACGTTTCGACCTTAGCGGTCTTTATCACGTGACAGTGCCACTTCCCCGCAGTAATACACGTAACAGATAATATAAATAACAGGTCATTATTCAGACAGAGAAGTAACATTAAGGAAGAGCAGTCCCTGCTCCGAGGAGCTTACACTCTAATTGGTAGGTAGGGAGAACTTACAGAGACAGGAGGAGGGAGTTCTGGTAAGTGCGTCTGCAGGGGCCACGCTTTATGTATCGCGTGCCCAGTAATAGCCGCGGTGCTGCGCGTATGCAGGGGGCCACGCTTTGTATGGTGTGCCCAGTAATAGCCGCGGTGCTGTGCGTCTGCAGGGGCCACGCTTTATGTATCGCGTGCCCAGTAATAGCCGCGGTGCCACGCGTATGCAGGGGGCCACGCTTTGTATGGTGTGCCCAGTAATAGCCGCGGTGCCACGCGTATGCAGGGGGCCACGCTTTGTATCGTGTGCCCAGTAATAGCCGCGGTGCTGCGCGTATGCAGGGGGCCACGCTTTGTATGGTGTGCCCAGTAATAGCCGCGGTGCTGCGCGGATGCAGGGGGCCACGCTTTGTATCGTGTGCCCAGTAATAGCCGCGGTGCTGCGCGTATGCATGGGGCCACGCTTTGTATCGTGTGCCCAGTAATAGCCGCGGTGCTGCGCGTATGCAGGGGGCCACACTTTATGTATGGTGTGCCCAGTAATAGCCGCGGTGCCACGCGTATGCAGGGGCCACGCTTTATGTATGGTGTGCCTAGTAATAGCCGCGGTGCTACGCGTATGCAGGGGGCCACGCTTTGTATCGTGTGCCCAGTAATAGCCGCGGTGCTGCGCGTATGCAGGGGGCCACGCTTTGTATGGTGTGCCCAGTAATAGCCGCGGTGCTACGCGTATGCAGGGGCCACGCTTTGTATGGTGTGCCCAGTAATAGCCGCGGTGCTGCGCGGATGCAGGGGGCCACGCTTTGTATGGTGTGCCCAGTAATAGCAGCGGTGCTGCGCGTATGCAGGGGCCACGCTTTATGTATGGTGTGCCTAGTAATAGCCGCGGTGCCACGCGTACGCAGGGGCCACGCTTTATGTATGGTGTGCCTAGTAATAGCCGCGGTGCTACGCGTATGCAGGGGCCACGCTTTATGTATCGTGTGCCCAGTAATAGCCGCGGTGCCACGCGTACGCAGGGGCCACGCTTTATGTATGGTGTGCCTAGTAATAGCCGCGGTGCTGCGCGTACGCAGGGGCCACGCTTTATGTATGGTGTGCCCAGTAATAGCCGCGGTGCTGCGCGTATGCAGGGGGCCACGCTTTATGTATGGTGTGCCTAGTAATAGCCGCGGTGCTATGCGTATGCAGGGGGCCACGCTTTGTATGGTGTGCCCAGTAATAGCCGCGGTGCTACGCGTACGCAGGGGGCCACGCTTTATGTATCGCGTGCCCAGTAATAGCCGCGGTGCTGCGCGTATGCAGGGGGCCACGCTTTATGTATCGTGTGCCCAGTAATAGCCGCGGTGCTGCGCGGATGCAGGGGGCCACGCTTTGTATTGTGTGCCCAGTAATAGCCGCGGTGCCACGCGTATGCAGGGGCCACGCTTTGTATGGTGTGCCCAGTAATAGCCGCGGTGCTGCGCGTATGCAGGGTCCACGCTTTATGTATCGTGTGCCCAGTAATAGCCGCGGTGCCACGCGTATGCAGGGGGCCACGCTTTGTATGGTGTGCCCAGTAATAGCCGCGGTGCTGCGCGGATGCAGGGGGCCACGCTTTATGTATGGTGTGCCCAGTAATAGCCGCGGTGCTGCGCGTATGCAGGGGCCACGCTTTGTATGGTGTGCCCAGTAATAGCCGCGGTGCTGCGCGTATGCAGGGGGCCACGCTTTATGTATCGTGTGCCCAGTAATAGCCGCGGTGCTGCGCGTATGCAGGGGGCCACGCTTTGTATGGTGTGCCCAGTAATAGCCGCGGTGCTGCGCGTATGCAGGGGCCACGCTTTATGTATGGCGTGCCCAGTAATAGCCGCGGTGCTGCGCGGATGCAGGGGGCCACGCTTTATGTCTGGTGTGCCCAGTAATAGCCGCGGTGCTACGCGTACGCAGGGGGCCACGCTTTGTATCGTGTGCCTAGTAATAGCCGCGGTGCTGCGCATATGCAGGGGCCACGCTTTGTATGGTGTGCCCAGTAATAGCCGCGGTGCTGCACGTATGCAGGGGGCCACGCTTTGTATCGCGTGCCCAGTAATAGCCGCGGTGCTGCGCGTATGCAGGGGGCCACGCTTTGTATCGCGTGCCCAGTAATAGCCGCGGTGCTGCGCGTATGCAGGGGCCACGCTTTATGTATCGTGTGCCCAGTAATAGCCGCGGTGCTGCGCGTATGCAGGGGGCCACGCTTTGTATCGTGTGCCCAGTAATAGCCGCGGTGCTGCGCGTATGCAGGGGGCCAAGCTTTATGTATTGTGTGCCCAGTAATAGCTACGGTGCCACGCGTATGCAGGGGGCCACGCTTTGTATCGTGTGCCCAGTAATAGCCGCGGCGCTGCGCGTATGCAGGGGCCACGCTTTGTATGGCGTGCCCAGTAATAGCCGCGGTGCTGCGCGTATGCAGGGGCCACGCTTTATGTATCGTGTGCCCAGTAATAGCCGCGGTGCCACGCGTATGCAGGGGCCACGCTTTGTATGGTGTGCCCAGTAATAGCCGCGGTGCTGCGCGTATGCAGGGGGCCACGCTTTGTATCGTGTGCCCAGTAATAGCCGCGGTGCCACGCGTATGCAGGGGCCACGCTTTGTATCGTGTGCCCAGTAATAGCCGCGGTGCCACGCGTATGCAGGGGGCCACGCTTTGTATCGTGTGCCCAGTAATAGCCGCGGTGCCACGCGTATGCAGGGGCCACGCTTTGTATCGTGTGCCCAGTAATAGCCGCGGTGCCACGCGTATGCAGGGGGCCACGCTTTATGTATGGTGTGCCCAGTAATAGCCGCGGTGCCACGCGTATGCAGGGGGCCACGCTTTATGTATCGTGTGCCCAGTAATAGCCGCGGTGCTGCGCGTATGCAGGGGCCACGCTTTGTATCGTGTGCCCAGTAATAGCCGCGGTGCCACGCGTATGCAGGGGGCCACGCTTTATGTATGGTGTGCCCAGTAATAGCCGCGGTGCCACGCGTATGCAGGGGGCCACGCTTTATGTATCGTGTGCCCAGTAATAGCCGCGGTGCTGTGCGTATGCAGGGGCCACGCTTTGTATCGTGTGCCCAGTAATAGCCGCGGTGCTGCGCGTATGCAGGGGGCCACACTTTATGTATGGTGTGCCCAGTAATAGCCGCGGTGCCACGCGTATGCAGGGGCCACGCTTTATGTATGGTGTGCCTAGTAATAGCCGCGGTGCTACGCGTATGCAGGGGGCCACGCTTTGTATCGCGTGCCCAGTAATAGCCGCGGTGCTGCGCGTATGCAGGGGCCACGCTTTATGTATCGTGTGCCCAGTAATAGCCGCGGTGCTGCGCGTATGCAGGGGGCCACGCTTTGTATCGTGTGCCCAGTAATAGCCGCGGTGCTGCGTGTATGCAGGGGCCACGCTTTGTATCGTGTGCCCAGTAATAGCCGCGGTGCCACGCGTATGCAGGGGCCACGCTTTGTATCGTGTGCCCAGTAATAGCCGCGGTGCTGCGCGTATGCATGGGCCACGCTTTGTATCGTGTGCCCAGTAATAGCCGCGGTGCTGCGCGTATGCAGGGGGCCACGCTTTGTATCGCGTGCCCAGTAATAGCCGCTGTGCTGCGCGTATGCAGGGGCCACGCTTTGTATCGTGTGCCCAGTAATAGCCGCGGTGCCACGCGTATGCAGGGGGCCACGCTTTATGTATGGTGTGCCCAGTAATAGCCGCGGTGCCACGCGTATGCAGGGGGCCACGCTTTATGTATCGTGTGCCCAGTAATAGCCGCGGTGCTGCGCGTATGCAGGGGCCACGCTTTGTATCGTGTGCCCAGTAATAGCCGCGGTGCTGCGCGTATGCAGGGGGCCACGCTTTATGTATGGTGTGCCCAGTAATAGCCGCGGTGCCACGCGTATGCAGGGGCCACGCTTTATGTATGGTGTGCCTAGTAATAGCCGCGGTGCTACGCGTATGCAGGGGGCCACGCTTTGTATGGTGTGCCCAGTAATAGCCGCGGTGCTGCACGTATGCAGGGGCCACGCTTTATGTATCGTGTGCCCAGTAATAGCCGCGGTGCTGCGCGTATGCAGGGGCCACGCTTTGTATCGTGTGCCCAGTAATAGCCGCGGTGCTGCGTGTATGCAGGGGCCACGCTTTGTATCGTGTGCCCAGTAATAGCCGCGGTGCCACGCGTATGCAGGGGCCACGCTTTGTATCGTGTGCCCAGTAATAGCCGCGGTGCTGCGCGTATGCATGGGCCACGCTTTGTATCGTGTGCCCAGTAATAGCCGCGGTGCTGCGCGTATGCAGGGGGCCACGCTTTGTATCGCGTGCCCAGTAATAGCCGCTGTGCTGCGCGTATGCAGGGGCCACGCTTTGTATCGTGTGCCCAGTAATAGCCGCGGTGCTGCGCGTATGCATGGGCCACGCTTTGTATCGTGTGCCCAGTAATAGCCGCGGTGCCACGCGTATGCAGGGGCCACGCTTTGTATCGTGTGCCCAGTAATAGCCGCGGTGCTGCGCGTATGCTGGGGCCACGCTTTATGTATTGTGTGCCCAGTAATAGCTACGGTGCCACGCGTATGCAGGGGGCCACGCTTTGTATCGTGTGCCCAGTAATAGCCGCGGTGCTGCGCGTATGCATGGGCCACGCTTTGTATTGTGTGCCCAGTAATAGCCGCGGTGCTGCGCGTATGCAGGGGCCACGCTTTGTATCGTGTGCCCAGTAATAGCCGCGGTGCTGCGCGTATGCAGGGGGCCACGCTTTGTATCGCGTGCCCAGTAATAGCCGCTGTGCTGCGCGTATGCAGGGGCCACGCTTTGTATCGTGTGCCCAGTAATAGCCGCGGTGCTGCGCGTATGCAGGGGCCACGCTTTGTATGGTGTGCCCAGTAATAGCCGCGGTGCTGCGCGTATGCAGGGGGCCACGCTTTGTATCGTGTGCCCAGTAATAGCCGCGGTGCTGCGCGGATGCAGGGGGCCACGCTTTATGTATCGTGTGCCCAGTAATAGCCGCGGTGCTGCGTGTATGCAGGGGCCACGCTTTATGTATCGTGTGCCCAGTAATAGCTACGGTGCCACGCGTATGCAGGGGGCCACGCTTTGTATCGTGTGCCCAGTAATAGCCGCGGTGCTGCGCGTATGCAGGGGCCACGCTTTGTATGGTGTGCCCAGTAATAGCCGCGGTGCTGCGTGTATGCAGGGGCCACGCTTTATGTATCGTGTGCCCAGTAATAGCTACGGTGCCACGCGTATGCAGGGGGCCACGCTTTGTATCGTGTGCCCAGTAATAGCCGCGGTGCTGCGCGTATGCAGGGGCCACGCTTTGTATGGTGTGCCCAGTAATAGCCGCGGTGCCACGCGTATGCAGGGGGCCACGCTTTATGTATCGCGTGCCCAGTAATAGCCGCGGTGCCACGCGTACGCAGGGGCCACGCTTTATGTATGGTGTGCCCAGTAATAGCCGCGGTGCTGCGCGTATGCAGGGGGCCACGCTTTGTATGGTGTGCCCAGTAATAGCCGCGGTGCTGCGCGTATGCAGGGGGCCACGCTTTATGTATCGTGTGCCCAGTAATAGCCGCGGTGCTGCGCGTATGCAGGGGGCCACGCTTTGTATCGTTTGCCCAGTAATAGCCGCGGTGCTGCGCGGATGCAGGGGCCACGCTTTGTATTGTGTGCCCAGTAATAGCCGCGGTGCTGCGCGTATGCAGGGGCCACGCTTTGTATTGTGTGCCCAGTAATAGCCGCGGTGCTGCGCGTATGCAGGGGCCACGCTTTGTATTGTGTGCCCAGTAATAGCCGCGGTGCTGCGCGTATGCAGGGGGCCACGCTTTGTATCGTGTGCCCAGTAATAGCCGCGGTGCTGCGCGGATGCAGGGGGCCACGCTTTGTATCGTGTGCCCAGTAATAGCCGCGGTGCTGCGCGTATGCAGGGGCCACGCTTTGTATTGTGTGCCCAGTAATAGCCGCGGTGCTGCGCGTATGCAGGGGGCCACGCTTTGTATGGTGTGCCCAGTAATAGCCGCGGTGCTACGCGTACGCAGGGGGCCACGCTTTGTACGTGTGCCCAGTAATAGCCGCGGTGCCACGCGTATGCAGGGGGCCACGCTTTGTATGGCGTGCCCAGTAATAGCCGCGGTGCTGCGCGTATGCAGGGGGCCACGCTTTGTATGGTGTGCCCAGTAATAGCCGCGGTGCTACGCGTACGCAGGGGGCCACGCTTTGTATCGTGTGCCCAGTAATAGCCGCGGTGCCACGCGTATGCAGGGGGCCACGCTTTGTATGGCGTGCCCAGTAATAGCCGCGGTGCTGCGCGTATGCAGGGGCCACGCTTTATGTATCGCGTGCCCAGTAATAGCCGCGGTGCTGCGCGTACGCAGGGGGCCACGCTTTGTATTGTGTGCCCAGTAATAGCCGCGGTGCTGCGCGTATGCAGGGGGCCACGCTTTGTATGGCGTGCCCAGTAATAGCCGCGGTGCCACGCGTATGCAGGGGCCACGCTTTGTATGGTGTGCCCAGTAATAGCCGCGGTGCTGCGCGTATGCAGGGGCCACGCTTTGTATGGTGTGCCCAGTAATAGCCGCGGTGCTGCGCGTATGCAGGGGTCACGCTTTGTATGGTGTGCCCAGTAATAGCCGCGGTGCTGCGCGTATGCAGGGGCCACGCTTTGTATGGCGTGCCCAGTAATAGCCGCGGTGCTGCGTGTACGCAGGGGCCACGCTTTATGTATCGTGTGCCCAGTAATAGCCGCGGTGCTGCGCGGATGCAGGGGGCCACGCTTTGTATCGTGTGCCCAGTAATAGCCGCGGTGCCACGCGTACGCAGGGGCCACGCTTTCTGTATCGGACGCCTGGTACCTTTGGAAACAGACGCAGAGCTGTAACCTGACTGTTTCGCTGACACATGGCATCTGATAAGGAGTTGCGCATGCGCTAACACTGTTGTTTAGTGACAGCCGGATACTCAGCTGCTGACCCTGCCCGCCCTGCATACAGTGTATAACACTGACCCCAAGAGCTTACAGTCTAATACAAAGTGCCTGCACCCCCACGTGACGAGGTATCAGGCAGCTCCATGGCAACCTGCCTCTCAACCTAACTTGTACCAGCAAATCGTAGTGTCCCGCCCTCACCTGCCTGTCATCCAATGAGATCGCAGAGACACCGAGCTCTCTCCTGCCGATTGGCTGCCTTTGGTTCTCAGCGGGTTAGGCTGCGGTCCTTGTTGCCCGGGCAGCGGAGGCTTGACAGAGAGCAGGCCTCACGGAGCCCGGCGGAGGGGGAGAGAGCAGGCCTCACGGAGCCCGGCGGAGGGGGAGAGAGCAGGCCTCACGGAGCCCGGCGGAGGGGGAGAGAGCAGGCCTCACGGAGCCCGGCGGAGGGGGAGAGAGCAGGCCTCACGGAGCCCGGCGGAGGGGGAGAGAGAGCAGGCCTCACGGAGCCCGGCGGAGGGGGAGAGAGAGCAGGCCTCACGGAGCCCGGCGGAGGGGGAGGGGTGACCAGGCCTCACGGAGCCCGGGGGAGAGCAGGCCTCACGCAGCCCGGCGGAGGGGGAGGGGAGAGCAGGACGCACGGAGCCCGGGGAGAGCAGGTAATGGAGATACCGAGCAGGGTTGGCCCAGGGCTCAATGATACCCTGCAGCCAGGTCACCCTACATTACATATACACCCAGGACTGTGTGAGCCTGTCCCTGATACCCTGCAGCCAGGTCACCCTACATTACATATACACCCAGGACTGTGCGAGCCTGTCCCTGATACTCTGCAGCCAGGTCACCCTACATTACATATACACCCAGGACTGTGCGAGCCTGTCCCTGATACTCTGCAGCCAGGTCACCCTACATTACATATACACCCCGGGACTGTGTGATCCTGTCCCTGATACTCTGCAGCCAGGTCACCCTACATTACATATACACCCAGGACTGTGTGAGCCTGTCCCTGATACTCTGCAGCCAGGTCACCCTACATTACTTATACACCCAGGACTGTGTGAGCCTGTCCCTGATACTCTGCAGTCAGGTCATCCTACATTACATATACACCCAGGACTGTGCGAGCCTGTCCCTGATACTCTGCAGCCAGGTCACCCTACATTACATATACACCCAGGACTGTGTGAGCCTGTCCCTGATACTCTGCAGTCAGGTCATCCTACATTACATATACAGCCAGGACTGTGCGAGCCTGTCCCTGATACTCTGCAGCCAGGTCACCCTACATTACATGTACACCCAGGACTGTGTGAGCCTGTCCCTGATACTCTGCAGTCAGGTCACCCTACATTACATGTACACCCAGGACTGTGCGAGCCTGTCCCTGGTACTCTGCAGTCAGGTCACCCTACATTACTTGTACACCCAGGACTGTGTGAGCCTGTCCCTGATACCCTGCAGCCAGGTCACCCTACATCACATGTACACCCAGGACTGTGTGAGCCTGTCCCTGATACTCTGCAGTCAGGTCACCCTACATTACATGTACACCCAGGACTGTGCGAGCCTGTCCCTGGTACTCTGCAGTCAGGTCATCCTACATTACATATACACCCAGGACTGTGTGAGCCTGTCCCTGATACTCTGCAGTCAGGTCACGCTACATTACATATACACCCAGGACTGTGCGAGCCTGTCCCTGATACTCTGCAGTCAGGTCATCCTACAATGTAGGACCTACATATACACCCAGGACTGTGTGATCCTGTCCCTGGTACTCTGCAGCCAGGTCACCCTACATATACACACACGTTCTGTGTATACTTTGCGCTGTCACCGCGACGGATCCCTATTGAAGGCGACATGCGTTGTGTGTATACTCTGTGCATACATTCTGATACAGACATTACACGTAGTTCCATGTTTGAGTTTTTGCTTCATTGTGAATATTATCTGTGTGGGGTCTGTGGCTTGTTATCCAACCAGTCAGTGCTGGAGATGCCTGCGCTGTGTTGTACGCGATGTGTTGTACGCGATGTGTTGTACGCGATGTGTTGTACGCGATGTGTTGTGCGCGATGTGTTGTGCGCGATGTGTTGTACGCGATGTGTTGTACGCGATGTGTTGTGCGCGATGTGTTGTGCGCTGCTGCTCCCGCACTGAGTGTGTAATGAGTGGGATCAGCCGTCTGTAGTGACCTCATAATCTGTCCTGTGATGTCACTAGGACCATGCTGGTTGTACAGGCCAGTGTTACTGAGGCTATTAACAAGTCTAGTCATCGCTACCCTCTCCCATCTGCCCCCCTCTCCCATCTGCCCCCCTCTCCCCTCCAGCAGCTCTGCTCTATTCCAGAGGCTTGTCCTCTACAAACCCCAGACCGGCATCACAAGACACCATCTAAAATATGTCGGCTGTCCCTTTCCAGCCAAAGGGACTGTAGGGTCGTTCAGTCTGTAGCGTGGACACCCAACCTGATAATTCCTTGGAAATGTTGACATTTCAAAACCCAAACAGTCTCCCTTTATTTCAGGGGTGTGCAACTCAAGTCCTCCAAGGGCCACCAACAGATCAGGCTTTACGGATATCCCTGCTTCAGCACAGGTGGCCCAATCAGTGGCTCCGTTGAAGACTGACTGCACCACCTGTGCAGAAGCAGGGATATCCTGAGAAGCTGGCCGGTGGCCCTTGAGGCCCGGAGTCGCCCCCCTGCTGTGTATGCTTCTCCTTTGCGGAGGAGTCACACAGAGTTGTAGAGTGAGGCAGAGCCGCCGTGACGGCTGTAATCCGCCTGCGATCAGAAGTCCGGCTTTTTGCAGGTAAGTAATATTGTGACAATAACCGGATAGAATAGTAATCTGCCTTTTCCCCAATTACAAATACACTATATTTATAGCATAATGCACCCACAATGTGATGAAATTGTGGGATTTAATAAGCAGTTTAACCGTGTGCAGAATTGTTTCCCCCGGCCTCCCCGCGCGCGCGTGCGAAGGCTCCTCCCCGCGCGCGCGTGCGAAGGCTCCTCCCCGCGCGCGCGTGCGAAGGCTCCTCCCCGCGCGCGCGTGCGAAGGCTCCTCCCCGCGCGCGCGTGCGAAGGCTCCTCCCCGCGCGCGCGTGCGAAGGCTCCTCCCCGCGCGCGCGTGCGAAGGCTCCTCCCCGCGCGCGCGTGCGAAGGCTCCTCCCCGCGCGCGCGTGCGAAGGCTCCTCCCCGCGCGCGCGTGCGAAGGCTCCTCCCCGCGCGCGCGTGCGAAGGCTCCTCCCCGCGCGCGCGTGCGAAGGCTCCTCCCCGCGCGCGCGTGCGAAGGCTCCTCCCCGCGCGCGCGTGCGAAGGCTCCTCCCCGCGCGCGCGTGCGAAGGCTCCTCCCCGCGCGCGCGTGCGAAGGCTCCTCCCCGCGCGCGCGTGCGAAGGCTCCTCCCCGCGCGCGCGCGCGAAGGCTCCTCCCCGCGCGCGCGCGCGAAGGCTCCTCCCCGCGCGCGCGCGCGAAGGCTCCTCCCCGCGCGCGCGCGCGAAGGCTCCTCCCCGCGCGCGCGCGCGAAGGCTCCTCCCCGCGCGCGCGAAGGCTCCTCCCCCCGCGCGCGCGCGATGGCTCCTCCCCCCGCGCGCGCGCGAAGGCTCCTCCCCCCGCGCGCGCGCGAAGGCTCCTCCCCCCGCGCGCGCGCGAAGGCTCCTCCCCCCGCGCGCGCAGGCTCCTCCCCGCGCGCGCGCGTGTGCATGTGAAGGCTCCTCCCCGCACGCGCGCGCGTGTGCATGTGAAGGCTCCTCCCCGCGCGTGCACTGTATATGAGTACTTGATGCAGAACGCTGGCGCTCAGTTGCTGCTTTTGCTTTTCTCTTTCTGTGCTGCCAGCGGGATTAGTGACTGGTGCAGTTGCTATGGCGTCCCGCGAGGAGGTGACGGTGTATGAGGAGGAACTCAGGTAAATCACCTTCACTCACACTGTGGCGTTTTATATCAATAATAAGGATCATTAATGTGAAATTCTTGTATTGGGAAGCAACGCCTGCACAGCGCTCACATAACAGGAAGCACAGGGTTAAATAAGCGACACCAGTGGAACATCCCGGTAACCGCGGTGATTTGTCGTGTGCATGTTCCCACTTTCATCGTGTCTGTTTGGTAACTGTGAGAAATTAGAACATGTTTATATCATCTGGGCATCATTAAATATGGGCGTTCTTGTGAAAGGCCCAGAAACCGCATGGTATCGCCAGGCTCTTGTGTGATCAGGTCGTCCCCCCCCCGATGCCCACATGCAGGGGGTTCAGGTCCCCTCCCCCCCGATGCCCACGTGCTGGGGTTTCAGGTCCCAACCCCCCATGATGCCCACATGCAGGGGGTTCAGGTCCCATCCCCCCCCCCCCGATTCCCCACATGCAGGGAGTTCAGGCCCCCCTCCCCCACCCACGATGCCCACATGCAGGGGGTTCAGGTCCCGTGTCCCCCCCGATGCCCACATGCAGGGAGTTCAGCCCCCCCCCCCCGATGCCCACGTGCAGGGGGTTCAGGTCCCGTGTCCCCCCGATGCCCCACATGCAGGGAGTTCAGGCCCCCCCCCCCCGATGCCCACGTGCAGGGGGTTCAGGTCCCCCCCCCACCCCCGATGCCCGCGTGCAGGGGGATCCGATGCCCACGTGCAGGGGGTTCAGGTCCCCCCGATGCCCGCGTGCAGGGGGATCCGATGCCCACATGCATGCCCAAAATATGAATGCTGTGTCCGTGTAATAATAATGTGGTATTTCTGCAGCATTGCGTGCTAATCGGGGCTTGGGAGCCTTCACAAGTCTGAAACATACAAATTGTGTCAGGGAATAAAGAATTCTTTAGTTAGAGATCCAGTGCTTGTGTTCTACCCGTAACTCTGCCACACAAGCATAGCTTTTACTGGGGCTCCACTCGTGCAAATCTGGTGTGTGAAAGCATCATCTTACCTGCAAAGTAACTATGCAAATAAATGGGGGTGTCTTTCGCAGGCCGCAGGAAATGTGAGAAAGCTCTGCACTTAAAGAATAGTGGGTGCAGTAAACTGCCTCCCAGAGGCAGATCCAATAAAGAAATTAAAATGCATAAATAAAGTACAGAACAGGCAGATTGGGGAACAATAAAGCCCTTCCCTGGTACCAGTACCTGTTTAAATGATAATCCAGCGGGTCACTGCTGTGCACAGCCATAAACTGCTTGTTTCCTTTTCACCTGGAACTAATCCTATTAGTGTGATCTGCGCGCCTGTGTAATCCCTCTGTGTGCAGTGTCGGGGTGTTCCTGCTGATCTGAGCGCCCGTGTAATCCCTCTGCGCAGGGCGCTGGCACTGAGGACATCCTGAGACCCGTGTCGGGGTGTTCCTGCTGATCTGAGCGCCCGTGTAATCCCTCTGCGCAGGGCGCTGGCACTGAGGACATCCTGAGACCCGTGTGTTATTTCTGCGTTCTGCTAGTGGGGTCCGCATGCGATCACTATATCGGAACCACACACACCTCCTTACTATCTCTTGTGGCTGGGACTCCCCTCCTCTCGTCTCGCCCTCCCAGGTCTCGTTACGGACGCCTGGAGAAAATGACGGATCTGGTGGCGGTGTGGGAGGTCTCTCTCAGCGACGGGGTCCACAAGATAGAGTTTGAGCATGGAACCACGTCCGGAAAGAGAGTCGTATACGTGGACGGGAAGGTAACGTGGGAAGGCTTGTTCCTGTGTCCGATACTGATTCCATATACGCCAGCACATTCATACTAACCTCTTCACTTCCGCGGTGTCGCAGCCGCGATGTTATTACCCTCGCTGCCGCGGCGTTATTACCCTCGCTGCCGCGGCGTTATTACCCTCGCTGCCGCGGCGTTATTACCCTCGCTGCCGCGGCGTTATTACCCTCGCTGCCGCGGCGTTATTACCCTCGCTGCCGCGGCGTTATTACCCTCGCTGCCGCGGCGTTATTACCCTCGCTGCCGCGGCGTTATTACCCTCGCTGCCGCGGCGTTATTACCCTCGCTGCCGCGGCGTTATTACCCTCGCTGCCGCGGCGTTATTACCCTCGCTGCCGCGGCGTTATTACCCTCGCTGCCGCGGCGTTATTACCCTCGCTGCCGCGGGGTTATTACCCTCGCTGCCGCGGGGTTATTACCCTCGCTGCCGCGGCGTTATTACCCTCGCTGCCGCGGGGTTATTACCCTCGCTGCCGCGGGGTTATTACCCTCGCTGCCGCGGCGTTATTACCCTCGCTGCCGCGGGGTTATTACCCTCGCTGCCGCGGCGTTATTACCCTCGCTGCCGCGGCGTTATTACCCTCGCTGCCGCGGCGTTATTACCCTCGCTGCCGCGGCGTTATTACCCTCGCTGCCGCGGCGTTATTACCCTCGCTGCCGCGGCGTTATTACCCTCGCTGCCGCGGCGTTATTACCCTCGCTGCCGCGGCGTTATTACCCTCGCTGCCGCGGCGTTATTACCCTCGCTGCCGCGGCGTTATTACCCTCGCTGCCGCGGTGTTATTACACTCGGGGCCCTGAGAATGAAGAAGATTTTGCTCTCTATTAGAATGTGTTATTAATACCATAAAGCTATATGGGGATATGTTATTAATACCATAAAGCTATATAGGGATATGTTATTAATACCATAAAGCTATATGGGGATATGTTATTAATACCATAAAGCTATATGGGGATATGTTATTAATACCTGACTGCTATATGGGGATATGTTATTAATACCATAAAGCTATATGGGGATATGTTATTAATACCTGACTGCTATATGGGGATATGTTATTAATACCATAAAGCTATATGGGGATATGTTATTAATACCTGACTGCTATATGGGGATATGTTATTAATACCATAAAGCTATATGGGGATATGTTATTAATACCTGACTGCTATATGGGGATATGTTATTAATACCTGACTGCTATATGGGGATATGTTATTAATACCTGACTGCTATATGGGGATATGTTATTAATACCTGACTGCTATATGGGGATATGTTATTAATACCTGACTGCTATATGGGGATATGTTATTAATACCTGACTGCTATATGGGGATCTGTATGTATATCTTTTTATAGCGCCATTAATGTACATAGCGCGTCACAGCAGTAATACACGAGACAATCATATAAATAACAAATAATATAAATCACATAAAGGGAAGAAGCGCTTCAGACATAAAAGTGACATTTAGGAAAAGGAGGCCTTGTACTATTATTAATATCCCACAGCTATATGTTGGGATGTGTTATTAATACCCTAAAGCTATATATTGGGATGTGTTATTAATACCCTAAAGCTATATATTGGGATGTGTTATTAATACCCTAAAGCTATATATTGGGATGTGTTATTAATACCCTAAAGCTACATGCGGATGTTATTAATACCCTAAAGCTATATATTGGGATGTGTTATTAATACCCTAAAGCTACATGCGAATGTTATTAACACCCTAACACCCTAAAGCTACTTGGGGATGTGTTATTAATACCCTAAAGCTATATGGGGATGTGGTATTAATACCCTAAAGCTATATGCGGATGTGTTATTAATACCCTAAAGCTATATGCGGATGTGGTATTAATACCCTAAAGCTATATGCGGATGTGTTATTAATACCCTAAAGCTATATGCGGATGTGGTATTAATACCCTAAAGCTATATGGGGATGTGGTATTAATACCCTAAAGCTATATGCGGATGTGTTATTAATACCCTAAAGCTATATGGGGATGTGGTATTAATACCCTAAAGCTATATGGGATGTGTTTATTAATACCCTAAAGCTATATGCGGATGTGTTATTAATACCCTAAAGCTATATGCGGATGTGGTATTAATACCAGACTCCAAAAGACTATTCATGGTCCCAAGACTCAACAAAGTATCCGGACGTTCCTCCTTCTCCTTCCGTGCACCCCAAAACTGGAACAACCTACCAGAGACTCTCATATCCACCACCAGCTTAAGTTCTTTCAAATCTAAGGCTGTCTCACACTTTAATCTGGTCTGTAACTGTTTCATACGCTCATAATATATATTTTCTTTAACTGTGCATGCAATGTCTTGTATATAAATGTATACCTTGTTCATTTATGTAACTGTATTTGTAACCATGTATTATTTGTTTTACTCTGTGCCCAGGACATACTTGAAAACGAGAGGTAACTCTCAATGTATTACTTCCTGGTAAAATATTTTATAAATAAATAAATAAAATAAATATGCGGATGTGGTATTAATACCAGGAAGCTATATGCGGATGTGGTATTAATACCCCAAAGCTATATGCGGATGTGTTATTAATACCCTAAAGCTATATGCTGATGTGGTATTAATACCCTAAAGCTATATGCGGATGTGTTATTAATACCCTAAAGCTATATGGGGATGTGGTATTAATACCCTAAAGCTATATGCGGATGTGTTATTAATACCTTAAAGCTATATGGGGATGTGGTATTAATACCCTAAAGCTATATGGGATGTGTTTATTAATAACCTAAAGCTACTTGCGGATGTGTTATTAATACCCTAAAGCTATATGCGGATGTGGTATTAATACCCTAAAGCTATATGCGGATGTGTTATTAATACCCTAAAGCTATATGCTGATGTGGTATTAATACCCTAAAGCTATATGCGGATGTGTTATTAATACCCTAAAGCTATATGGGGATGTGGTATTAATACCCTAAAGCTATATGCGGATGTGTTATTAATACCCTAAAGCTATATGGGGATGTGGTATTAATACCCTAAAGCTATATGCTGATGTGTTATTAATACCCTAAAGCTATATGCGGATGTGTTAACCTAAAACTGTGCTTTGTTTTTGTTGCTTTTTATATTTAAACTTTAACAAATTCAGATGGTAAGCACTGACAAAAAGTAAAAAATCCATAACAATATAACACAATAGCACACGGAATATGTAATCTGACACACATTGTATAATAAAAATCCCAGGACATTGTTATACTAAGCATTACCACATCAGCCCTACATTTCCGTTCTGTTCCCCTTACTCTCCGCTCCCCCTGTACTTCAGGAGATAATCCGGAGAGACTGGATGTTCAAACTGGTTGGGAAAGAGGCCTTCCCGGTGGGAGCCTCCCAAACCAAGGCCACCATTAACATCGACGCAGTCAGCGGCTTCGCCTATGAGTACACGCTGGAGATCAACGGCAAGAGCCTGAAGAAGTACATGGAGAATCGGTCCAAGACCACCAACACCTGGGTCCTGCACCTGGACGGGGAGGACTGCAGGGTCGTGCTAGGTAAGGGACCCCCTCTGCCTTCCGCCATGTTTCTCGCTTCCGTCGCACTGATCCGCTAACCTGCTCCGGAAATAAAATGTTTTGCTTGGCAGCTCTTTCTTTATACATACTAATGTAAGTGGTTCCGTAGCGATTACTAACCTGGTGCTAGATAACCCAACTGGGGTATGGGATTACAGCGCCAATCTCTCCCCGATAACACCGCAAGCGGTTCTATTAGTCACCAATACTACCTGGAGAATCACAGGGCAGCAATACTCCTAATAGCATGAAAAGTAACCTTTACACGGAGATACTGGGGCGGCGTTCAGTGGGGCTGGTCCTGGGGTCCCTTCTGCGGGCTTTGTCCTGGGGTCCCTTCTGCGGGCTTTGTCCTGGGGTCCCTTCTGCCGGCTTTGTCCTGGGGTCCCTTCTGCGGGCTTTGTCCTGGGGTTCCTTCTGCGGGCTTTGTCCTGGGGTTCCTTCTGCCGGCTTTGTCCTGGGGTTCCTTCTGCCGGCTTTGTCCTGGGGTCCCTTCTGCGGGCTTTGTCCTGGGGTTCCTTCTGCGGGCTTTGTCCTGGGGTTCCTTCTGCCGGCTTTGTCCTGGGGTTCCTTCTGCGGGCTTTGTCCTGGGGTCCCTTCTGCGGGCTTTGTCCTGGGGTCCCTTCTGCGGGCTTTGTCCTGGGGTTCCTTCTGCGGGCTTTGTCCTGGGGTTCCTTCTGCCGGCTTTGTCCTGGGGTTCCTTCTGCCGGCTTTGTCCTGGGGTTCCTTCTGCCGGCTTTGTCCTGGGGTCCCTTCTGCGGGATTAGTCCTGGGGTCCCTTCTGCGGGCTTTGTCCTGGGGTTCCTTCTGCCGGCTTTGTCCTGGGGTCCCTTCTGCGGGCTTTGTCCTGGGGTTCCTTCTGACGGCTTTGTCCTGGGGTTCCTTCTGCGGGCTTTGTCCTGGGGTTCCTTCTGCGGGCTTTGTCCTGGGGTTCCTTCTGCCGGCTTTGTCCTGGGGTTCCTTCTGCCGGCTTTGTCCTGGGGTTCCTTCTGCCGGCTTTGTCCTGGGGTTCCTTCTGCGGGCTTTGTCCTGGGGTTCCTTCTGCGGGCTTTGTCCTGGGGTTCCTTCTGCGGGCTTTGTCCTGGGGTCCCTTCTGCCGGCTTTGTCCTGGGGTCAGTTCTGCGGGCTTTGTCCTGGGGTCCCTTCTGCTGGCTTTGTCCTGGGGTCCCTTCTGCGGGCTTTGTCCTGGGGTCCCTTCTGCGGGCTTTGTCCTGGGGTCCCTTCTGCGGGCTTTGTCCTGGGGTCCCTTCTGCGGGCTTTGTCCTGGGGTCCCTTCTGCGGGCTTTGTCCTGGGGTTCCTTCTGCGGGCTTTGTCCTGGGGTCCCTTCTGCGGGCTTTGTCCTGGGGTCCTTCCTGCGAGCTTTGTCCTCGGGTTCCTTCTGCGGGCTTTGTCCTGGGGTCCCTTCTGCGGGCTTTGTCCTGGGGTTCCTTCTGCGAGATTAGTCCTGGGGTTCCTTCCTGCGGGCTTTGTCCTCGGGTTCCTTCTGCGGGCTTTGTCCTGGGGTTCCTTCTGCGGGCTTTGTCCTGGGGTTCCTTCTGCCGGCTTTGTCCTGGGGTTCCCTCTGCGGGATTAGTCCTGGGGTTCCTTCTGCGGGCTTTGTCCTGGGGTTCCTTCTGCGGGCTTTGTCCTCGGGTTCCTTCTGCGGGATTTGTCCTGGGGTCCCTTCTGTGGGCTTTGTCCTGGGGTCCCTTCTGTGGGCTTTGTCCTGGGGTCCCCTCTGTGGGCTTTGTCCTGGGGTTCCTTCTGCCGGCTTTGTCCTGGGGTTCCTTCTGCCGGCTTTGTCCTGGGGTTCCTTCTGCCGGCTTTGTCCTGGGGTTCCTTCTGCCGGCTTTGTCCTGGGGTTCCTTCTGCGGGCTTTGTCCTAGGGTTCCTTCTGCGGGCTTTGTCCTGGGGTTCCTTCTGCCGGCTTTGTCCTGGGGTTCCTTCTGCGGGCTTTGTCCTGGGGTTCCTTCTGCCGGCTTTGTCCTGGGGTTCCTTCTGCGGGCTTTGTCCTGGGGTTCCCACGTGCTCCCGTGGCAGATACTGCCCGCCTGTGAGTGCACCGATCTCTCTCAGCACAGTATATTTCCCGTCACATGTTGTGTATCTCCTGGATTGAGTTTGGGTGCTATAATACCTCCGCGCTGGAGGCGGAGCTGCAGAATTTGGGACTGATCACAGGACATTTATTATTTATGTTGAGTATAATAGTCCGGGGTCCCGCCTGGCACTGAGACGTTTCACATTGCTTCATGTTACGTAATATTGTGAGCGTTTTCTGCTCCTGCAGGTTTCCGCATGGACACGCGTTGGGGGCACACAGTCGGGGTGCGCTTAATATCGGGGGTACTGTGTCGGGGGGCACAAAATATTGGGGGCACGCGTGCGCACACTGTCGGGGTACACGTACGGTGCGTGCTTTAGGTTTTGCATGGTGGGTTTGGCTGTGTTCCTCCTCACGTTTGTTTCTCGTTACAGAGAAGGACACGATGGACGTTTGGTGCAACGGTAAAAAGATGGAAACCGCGGTACGTGACCAGCACGGCAGTTTAGTCCCATGTGCCTGAAACGGGTGTAATTAGCTGCTTTATTTCCTGAGACCCCAAACATGTTTGATCATTGTGTTTATTTTTGATGTTTGGGAAGGTTCCGGTTCCGGTTTTGTTGGCATGACGATGTCTCTCCCCCTCTGATGTCATCTCTCCAAGACCCTGCAACTCTCGGCTGCAGGGCGTGTGTGTGTGTGTGTGTGTGTGTGTGTGTGTGTGTCTGATTCTGAGGCTTCTGTCTCACCCGGGTCTCTGCTGCAGGGTGTGTGTGTGTGTGTGTGTGTCTGATTCTGAGGCTTCTCTCTCACCCGGGTCTCTGCTGCAGTGTGTGTGTGTGTGTGTGTGTGTGTGTGTGTGTGTGTGTGTACCTTCTCTTCTCACCCAGGTCTCACACGGTTATTAGATGTGTCTGTGTGAGCAGGTGAACCTGAGGCTTCTCTCTCTCCCGGGTCTCGCTGCTGGGTGTGAGTGAGATCCTGAGGCTCCTCTCTCTCCCGGGTCTCGCTGCTGGGTGTGAGTGTGTGAGTGAGATCCTGAGGCTCCTCTCCCGGGTCTCGCTGCTGGGTGAGAGTGTGTGAGTGAGATCCTGAGGCTTCTCTCTCTCCCGGGTCTCGCTGCTGGGTGAGAGTGTGAGTGAGATCCTGAGGCTTCTCTCTCTCCCGGGTCTCGCTTCTGGGTGAGAGTGTGTGAGTGAGATCCTGAGGCTTCTCTCTCTCCCGGGTCTCGCTGCTGGGTGAGAGTGTGAGTGAGATCCTGAGGCTCCTCTCTCCCGGGTCTCGCTGCTGGGTGAGAGTGTGTGAGTGAGAACCTGAGGCTTCTCTCTCCCGGGTCTCGCTGCTGGGTGAGAGTGTGTGAGTGAGATCCTGAGGCTTCTCTCTCTCCCGGGTCTCGCTGCTGGGCGTGAGTGTGTGAGTGAGATCCTGAGGCTCCTCTCTCTCCCGGGTCTCGCTGCTGGGTGAGAGTGTGTGAGTGAGATCCTGAGGCTTCTCTCTCCCGGGTCTCGCTGCTGGGTGTGAGTGTGTGAGTGAGATCCTGAGGCTCCTCTCTCTCCCGGGTCTCGCTGCTGGGTGTGAGTGTGTGAGTGAGATCCTGAGGCTCCTCTCTCTCCCGGGTCTCGCTGCTGGGTGTGAGTGTGTGAGTGAGATCCTGAGGCTTCTCTCTCCCGGGTCTCGCTGCTGGGTGAGAGTGTGTGAGTGAGATCCTGAGGCTTCTCTCTCTCCCGGGTCTCGCTGCTGGGTGTGAGTGTGTGAGTGAGATCCTGAGGCTCCTCTCTCTCCCGGATCTCGCTGCTGGGTGAAAGTGTGTGAGTGTGTGAGTGAGATCCTGAGGCTTCTCTCTCTCCCGGGTCTCGCTGCTGGGTGAGAGTGTGTGAGTGAGATCCTGAGGCTTCTCTCTCCTGGGTCTCGCTGCTGGGTGAGAGTGTGTGAGTGAGATCCTGAGGCTCCTCTCTCTCCCGGATCTCGCTGCTGGGTGAGAGTGTGTGAGTGAGATCCTGAGGCTTCTCTCTCTCCCGGGTCTCGCTGCTGGGTGTGAGTGTGTGAGTGAGATCCTGAGGCTTCTCTCTCTCCCGGGTCTCGCTGCTGGGTTCGAGTGTGTGAGTGTGTGAGTGAGATCCTGAGGCTCCTCTCTCTCCCGGGTCTCGCTGCTGGGTGAGAGTGTGTGAGTGAGATCCTGAGGCTCCTCTCTCTCCCGGGTCTCGCTGCTGGGTGATAGTGTGTGAGTGAGATCCTGAGGCTCCTCTCTCTCCCGGGTCTCGCTGATGGGTGAGAGTGTGTGAGTGAGATCCTGAGGCTTCTCTCTCCCGGGTCTCGCTGCTGGGTGAGAGTGTGTGAGTGAGATCCTGAGGCTTCTCTCTCTCCCGGGTCTCGCTGCTGGGTGAGAGTGTGAGTGAGATCCTGAGGCTTCTCTCTCCCGGGTCTCGCTGCTGGGTGTGAGTGTGTGAGTGAGATCCTGAGGCTTCTCTCTCCCGGGTCTCGCTGCTGAGTGAGAGTGTGTGAGTGAGATCCTGAGGCTTCTCTCTCTCCCTGGTCTCGCTGCTGGGTGAGAGTGTGTGAGTGAGATCCTGAGGCTTCTCTCTCCCGGGTCTCGCTGCTGGGTGAGAGTGTGTGAGTGAGATCCTGAGGCTTCTCTCTCCCGGGTCTCGCTGCTGGGTGTGAGTGTGTGAGTGAGATCCTGAGGCTCCTCTCTCTCCCGGGTCTCGCTGCTGGGTGAGAGTGTGTGAGTGAGACCCTGAGGCTTCTCTCTCCCGGGTCTCGCTGCTGGGTGAGAGTGTGTGAGTGAGATCCTGAGGCTTCTCTCTCCCGGGTCTCGCTGCTGGGTGAGAGTGTGTGAGTGAGATCCTGAGGCTCCTCTCTCTCCCGGGTCTCGCTGCTGGGTGAGAGTGTGTGAGTGAGATCCTGAGGCTTCTCTCTCCCTGGTCTCGCTGCTGGGCGTGAGTGTGTGAGTGAGATCCTGAGGCTCCTCTCTCCCGGGTCTCGCTGCTGGGTGAGAGTGTGTGAGTGAGATCCTGAGGCTCCTCTCTCTCCCGGGTCTCGCTGCTGGGTGAGAGTGTGTTAGTGAGATCCTGAGGCTTCTCTCTCTCCCGGGTCTCGCTGCTGGGTGAGAGTGTGTGAGTGAGATCCTGAGGCTTCTCTCTCTCCCGGGTCTCGCTGCTGGGTGAGAGTGTGTGAGTGAGATCCTTAGGCTCCTCTCTCTCGGGTCTCGCTGCTGGGTGAGAGTGTGTGAGTGAGATCCTGAGGCTTCTCTCTCTCCCGGGTTTCGCTGCTGGGTGTGAGTGAGATCCTGAGCCTCCTCTCCCGGGTCTCGCTGCTGGGTGTGAGTGTGTGAGTGAGATCCTGAGGCTCCTCTCTCTCCCGGGTCTCGCTGCTGGGCGTGAGTGTGCGAGTGAGTGTGTGAGTGAGATCCGGAGGCTTCTGTCTCCCGGGTTTCGGCAGAAGGGTGAATTTGTGTGTGAGCAGGTGTACCTGAGACTTCTCTCTCTCACGCGGATCTCGGCTGCAGGGCGAGTTTGTGTCTGAGTACGTGATCCTGAGGCTCCTCTCTCACCCCAGTCTCGGCTGCAGGGCGAGTTTGTGTCTGAGTACGTGATCCTGAGGCTCCTCTCTCGCCCCGGTCTCGGCTGTAGGGCGAGTTTGTGGAGGACGGCACAGAGACCCACTTCAGTATCGGCGACCACGAGTGCTGCATCAAAGCCGTGAGCAGCGGGAAGCGTCGGGAGGGGATCATCCACACACTCATCGTGGACGAGAGGGAGATCCCAGAGACCACGGAGTAACGTCCTCAGCCACGGGCCTCCCGTGAAGAACAATCCGGAATTAACACTAACCGTGGTGGGCTATAATTGAGGTGTTAAACCCTTCACTGCACACAGGGCTTGCAATGCACACACACAACACACTGCGCTCACACACAACACTACACACACATTGCACACTGCACAGGTGTGCACTGCACACGCACTGCATTCCAATGTGTGTATATATACTACACTGCACTGGTATAGTTGCACACTACTGTGCAATGCATTGAAGGCTCCTCAGGCAGTGAAGGGGTTAAGCGGTTATTGGGGATTGTTCAATACAAGTCGGTGTTAATATGTGAATGTGCGCTGTGACATTCTGTAAGATATGTTTATAAATATATAATATATTCACATTGCAGAGATTAGTGACTTAAACCTGGACCAGTTACGGGATTGATGGTAGTTTAGGTGGGTGACCCTTCCCCCCCCCCCCCCACTCCCCGGGCACAAGGACAGTGACCCCCCCCCCCCCCCCCTCCCCTGGTACCAGGACAGTGACTCCCCCCCCCCCCCCCCCCCCCCCCGGGCACCTGGACAGTGACACCAGAGGAGCCACAAGATTACGGTGCCGATCGCTACGTCCGCAAACAGCGTATAGAGGTCAAGGGTCAAATGGGCATCTGAACGCCTTTGTTATGCAGAACCCTCCACCACTGAGGGAGTAAGTAACATGCAGGGCAGCGTGTGCGCAGCGGGTCAGGAACACGGAAAGCAGCGTGTGCGCAGCGGGTCAGAGTAACGAGGAGGGCAGCGTGTGCGCAGCGGGTCAGGAACACGGAAAGTAGCGTGTGCGCAGCGGGTCAGGAACACGGAAAGCAGCGTGTGCGCAGCGGGTCAGGAACACGGAAAGCAGCGTGTGCGCAGCGGGTCAGAGTAACGAGGAGGGCAGCGTGTGCGCAGCGGGTCAGAGTAACGAGGAGGGCAGCGTGTGCGCAGCGGGTCAGAGTAACGAGTTGGGCAGCGTGTGCGCATCGGGTCCGAGTAACGAGGAGGGCAGCGTGTGCGCAGCGGGTCAGAGTAACGAGTTGGGCAGCGTGTGCACAGCGGGTCCGAGTAACGAGGAGGGCAGCGTGTGCGCAGCGGGTCAGAGTAACGAGGGCAGCGTGTGCGCAGCGGGTCAGTAACGAGTTGGGCAGCGGGTGCGCAGAGGGTCAGAGTAACGAGGAGGGCAGCGTGTGCGCAGCGGGTCAGAGTAACGAGGAGGGCAGCGTGTGCGCAGCGGGTCAGTAACGAGGTGGGCAGCGTGTGCGCAGCGGGTCAGAGTAACGAGGAGGGCAGCGTGTGCGCAGCGGGTCAGAGTAACGAGGAGGGCAGCGTGTGCGCAGCGGGTCCGAGTAACGAGAAGGGCAGCGTGTGCGCAGCGGGTCAGAGTAACGAGGAGTGCAGCGTGTGCGCAGCGGGTACGAGTAACGAGGAGGGCAGCGTGTGCACAGCGGGTCCGAGTAACGAGGAGGGCAGCGTGTGCGCAGCGGGTCAGAGTAACGAGGAGGGCAGCGTGTGCGCAGCGGGTCAGAGTAACGAGGAGGGCAGCGTGTGCGCAGCGGGTCAGAGTAACGAGGAGGGCAGCGTGTGCGCAGCGGGTCCGAGTAACGAGTAGGGCAGCGTGTGCGCAGCGGGTCCGAGTAACGAGTAGGGCAGCGGGTCCGAGTAACGAGTAGGGCAGCGTGTGCGCAGCGGGTCAGAGTAACGAGTAGGGCAGCGTGTGCGCAGCGGGTCAGAGTAACGAGGTGGGCAGCGTGTGCACAGCGGGTCCGAGTAACGAGGAGGGCAGCGTGTGCGCAGCGGGTCCGAGTAACGAGGTGGGCAGCGTGTGCGCAGCGGGTCCGAGTAACGAGGAGGGCAGCGTGTGCGCAGCGGGTCAGTAACGAGTTGGGCAGCGTGTGCGCAGCGGGTCAGAGTAACGAGGGCAGCGTGTGCGCAGCGGGTCCGAGTAACGAGGAGGGCAGCGTGTGCGCAGCGGGTCAGAGTAACGAGTTGGGCAGCGTGTGCACAGCGGGTCCGAGTAACGAGGAGGGCAGCGTGTGCGCAGCGGGTCAGAGTAACGAGGAGTGCAGCGTGTGCGCAGCGGGTACGAGTAACGAGGAGGGCAGCGTGTGCACAGCGTGTCCGAGTAACGAGGAGGGCAGCGTGTGCGCAGCGGGTCAGAGTAACGAGGAGGGCAGCGTGTGCGCAGCGGGTCAGAGTAACGAGGAGAGCAGCGTGTGCGCAGCGGGTCCGAGTAACGAGGTGGGCAGCGTGGTGCGCAGCGGGTCCGAGTAACGAGGGCAGCGTGTGCGCAGCGGGTCCGAGTAACGAGGAGGGCAGCGTGTGCGCAGCGGGTCAGTAACGAGTTGGGCAGCGTGTGCGCAGCGGGTCAGAGTAACGAGGGCAGCGTGTGCGCAGCGGGTCCGAGTAACGAGGAGGGCAGCGTGTGCGCAGCGGGTCAGAGTAACGAGTTGGGCAGCGTGTGCGCAGCGGGTCAGAGTAACGAGGAGGGCAGCGTGTGCGCAGCGGGTCAGAGTAACGAGGAGGGCAGCGTGTGCGCAGCGGGTCAGTAACGAGTTGGGCAGCGTGTGCGCAGAGGGTCAGAGTAACGAGGAGGGCAGCGTGTGCGCAGCGGGTCAGTAACGAGGTGGGCAGCGTGTGCGCAGCGGGTCAGAGTAACGAGGAGGGCAGCGTTGTGCGCAGCGGGTCAGAGTAACGAGGAGGGCAGCGTGTGCGCAGCGGGTCCGAGTAACGAGAAGGGCAGCGTGTGCGCAGCGGGTCAGAGTAACGAGGAGGGCAGCGTGTGCGCAGCGGGTCCGAGTAACGAGGTGGGCAGCGTGTGCGCAGCGGGTCCGAGTAACGAGGAGGGCAGCGTGTGCGCAGCGGGTCAGTAACGAGTTGGGCAGCGTGTGCGCAGCGGGTCAGAGTAACGAGGGCAGCGTGTGCGCAGCGGGTCCGAGTAACGAGGAGGGCAGCGTGTGCGCAGCGGGTCAGAGTAACGAGTTGGGCAGCGTGTGCGCAGCGGGTCAGAGTAACGAGGAGTGCAGCGTGTGCGCAGCGGGTACGAGTAACGAGGAGGGCAGCGTGTGCGCAGCGGGTCCGAGTAACGAGGAGGGCAGCGTGTGCACAGCGGGTCAGAGTAACGAGGAGGGCAGCGTGTGCGCAGCGGGTCAGAGTAACGAGGAGGGCAGCGTGTGCGCAGCGGGTCCGAGTAACGAGGTGGGCAGCGTGTGCGCAGCGGGTCCGAGTAACGAGGAGGGCAGCGTGTGCGCAGCGGGTCAGAGTAACGAGGAGGGCAGCGTGTGCGCAGCGGGTCAGAGTAACGAGGAGGGCAGCGTGTGCGCAGCGGGTCAGAGTAACGAGGAGGGCAGCGTGTGCGCAGCGGGTCAGAGTAACGAGGAGAGCAGCGTGTGCGCAGCGGGTCCGAGTAACGAGGTGGGCAGCGTGTGCGCAGCGGGTCCGAGTAACGAGGGCAGCGTGTGCGCAGCGGGTCCGAGTAACGAGGAGGGCAGCGTGTGCGCAGCGGGTCAGTAACGAGTTGGGCAGCGTGTGCGCAGCGGGTCAGAGTAACGAGGGCAGCGTGTGCGCAGCGGGTCCGAGTAACGAGGAGGGCAGCGTGTGCGCAGCGGGTCAGAGTAACGAGTTGGGCAGCGTGTGCGCAGCGGGTCAGAGTAACGAGGAGGGCAGCGTGTGCGCAGCGGGTCAGAGTAACGAGGAGGGCAGCGTGTGCGCAGCGGGTCAGAGTAACGAGGAGGGCTGCGTGTGCGCAGCGGGTCAGAGTAACGAGGAGGGCAGCGTGTGCGCAGCGGGTCCGAGTAACGAGGGCAGCGTGTGCGCAGCGGGTCCGAGTAACGAGGAGGGCAGCGTGTGCGCAGCGGGTCAGTAACGAGTTGGGCAGCGTGTGCGCAGCGGGTCAGAGTAACGAGGGCAGCGTGTGCGCAGCGGGTCCGAGTAACGAGGAGGGCAGCGTGTGCGCAGCGGGTCAGAGTAACGAGTTGGGCAGCGTGTGCGCAGCGGGTCAGAGTAACGAGGAGGGCAGCGTGTGCGCAGCGGGTCAGAGTAACGAGGAGGGCAGCGTGTGCGCAGCGGGTCAGTAACGAGTTGGGCAGCGTGTGCGCAGAGGGTCAGAGTAACGAGGAGGGCAGCGTGTGCGCAGCGGGTCAGTAACGAGGTGGGCAGCGTGTGCGCAGCGGGTCAGAGTAACGAGGAGGGCAGCGTGTGCGCAGCGGGTCAGAGTAACGAGGAGGGCAGCGTGTGCGCAGCGGGTCCGAGTAACGAGAAGGGCAGCGTGTGCGCAGCGGGTCCGAGTAACGAGGAGGGCAGCGTGTGCGCAGCGGGTCCGAGTAACGAGGTGGGCAGCGTGTGCGCAGCGGGTCCGAGTAACGAGGAGGGCAGCGTGTGCGCAGCGGGTCAGTAACGAGTTGGGCAGCGTGTGCGCAGCGGGTCAGAGTAACGAGGGCAGCGTGTGCGCAGCGGGTCCGAGTAACGAGGAGGGCAGCGTGTGCGCAGCGGGTCAGAGTAACGAGTTGGGCAGCGTGTGCGCAGCGGGTCAGAGTAACGAGGAGTGCAGCGTGTGCGCAGCGGGTACGAGTAACGAGGAGGGCAGCGTGTGCGCAGCGGGTCCGAGTAACGAGGAGGGCAGCGTGTGCACAGCGGGTCAGAGTAACGAGGAGGGCAGCAAGTGCGCAGCGGGTCAGAGTAACGAGGAGGGCAGCGTGTGCGCAGCGGGTCCGAGTAACGAGGTGGGCAGCGTGTGCGCAGCGGGTCCGAGTAACGAGGGCAGCGTGTGCGCAGCGGGTCCGAGTAACGAGGAGGGCAGCGTGTGCGCAGCGGGTCAGTAACGAGTTGGGCAGCGTGTGCGCAGCGGGTCAGAGTAACGAGGGCAGCGTGTGCGCAGCGGGTCCGAGTAACGAGGGCAGCGTGTGCGCAGCGGGTCAGAGTAACGAGTTGGGCAGCATGTGCGCAGCGGGTCAGAGTAACGAGGAGGGCAGCGTGTGCGCAGCGGGTCAGAGTAACGAGGAGGGCAGCGTGTGCGCAGCGGGTCAGTAACGAGTTGGGCAGCGGGTGCGCAGAGGGTCAGAGTAACGAGGAGGGCAGCGTGTGCGCAGCGGGTCAGAGTAACGAGGAGGGCAGCGTGTGCGCAGCGGGTCAGTAACGAGGTGGGCAGCGTGTGCGCAGCGGGTCAGAGTAACGAGGAGGGCAGCGTGTGCGCAGCGGGTCAGAGTAACGAGGAGGGCAGCGTGTGCGCAGCGGGTCCGAGTAACGAGAAGGGCAGCGTGTGCGCAGCGGGTCAGAGTAACGAGGAGGGCTGCGTGTGCGCAGCGGGTCAGAGTAACGAGGAGGGCAGCGTGTGCGCAGCGGGTCCGAGTAACGAGGGCAGCGTGTGCGCAGCGGGTCCGAGTAACGAGGAGGGCAGCGTGTGCGCAGCGGGTCCGAGTAACGAGAAGGGCAGCGTGTGCGCAGCGGGTCAGAGTAACGAGGTGGGCAGCGTGTGCGCAGCGGGTCCGAGTAACGAGGAGGGCAGCGTGTGCGCAGCGGGTCCGAGTAACGAGGAGGGCAGCGTGTGCGCAGCGGGTCAGAGTAACGAGGAGGGCAGCGTGTGCGCAGCGGGTCAGAGTAACGAGGAGGGCAGCGTGTGCGCAGCGGGTCCGAGTAACGAGGGCAGCGTGTGCGCAGCGGGTCAGAGTAACGAGGGCAGCGTGTGCGCAGCGGGTCCGAGTAACGAGGGCAGCGTGTGCGCAGCGGGTCCGAGTAACGAGGAGGGCAGCGTGTGCGCAGCGGGTCAGAGTAACGAGGGCAGCGTGTGCGCAGCGGGTCCGAGTAACGAGGAAGGCAGCGTGTGCGCAGCGGGTCAGTAACGAGTTGGGCAGCGTGTGCGCAGCGGGTCAGAGTAACGAGGGCAGCGTGTGCGCAGCGGGTCAGAGTAACGAGGGCAGCGTGTGCGCAGCAGGTCAGTAACGAGGAGGGCAGCGTGTGCGCAGCGGGTCAGTAACGAGTTGGGCAGCGTGTGCGCAGCGGGTCAGAGTAACGAGGTGGGCAGCGTGTGCGCAGCGGGTCAGAGTAACGAGGAGGGCAGCGTGTGCGCAGCGGGTCCGAGTAACGAGGAGGGCAGCGTGTGCGCAGCGGGTCAGAGTAACGAGGTGGGCAGCGTGTGCGCAGCGGGTCCGAGTAACGAGGAGAACAGCGTGTGCGCAGCGGGTCCGAGTAACGAGGAGGGCAGCGTGTGCGCAGCGGGTCAGAGTAACGAGGAGGGCAGCGTGTGCGCAGCGGGTCAGTAACGAGTTGGGCAGCGTGTGCGCAGCGGGTCAGAGTAACGAGGAGGGCAGCGTGTGCGCAGCGGGTCAGAGTAACGAGGAGGGCAGCGTGTGCGCAGCGGGTCAGAGTAACGAGGAGGGCAGCGTGTGCGCAGCGGGTCAGAGTAACGAGGAGGGCAGCGTGTGCGCAGCGGGGCAGAGTAACGAGGTGGGCAGCGTGTGCGCAGCGGGTCAGAGTAACGAGGTGGGCAGCGTGTGCGCAGCGGGTCAGAGTAACGAGGTGGGCAGCGTGTGCGCAGCGGGTCAGTAACGAGTTGGGCAGCGTGTGCGCAGCGGGTCAGAGTAACGAGGAGGGCAGCGTGTGCGCAGCGGGTCAGAGTAACGAGGAGGGCAGCGGGTCCGAGTAACGAGGTGGGCAGCGTGTGCGCAGCGGGTCAGAGTAACGAGGGCAGCGTGTGCGCAGCGGGTCCGAGTAACGAGGGCAGCGTGTGCGCAGCGGGTCCGAGTAACGAGGAGGGCAGCGTGTGCGCAGCGGGTCCGAGTAACGAGGTGGGCAGCGTGTGCGCAGCGGGTCCGAGTAACGAGGTGGGCAGCGTGTGCCAGCGGGTCAGAGTAACGAGGGCAGCGTGTGCGCAGCGGGTCAGAGTAACGAGGGCAGCGTGTGCGCAGCGGGTCAGAGTAACGAGGGCAGCGTGTGCGCAGCGGGTCAGAGTAACGAGGGCAGCGTGTGCGCAGCGGGTCAGAGTAACGAGGGCAGCGTGTGCGCAGCGGGTCAGAGTAACGAGGGCAGCGTGTGCGCAGCGGGTCAGAGTAACGAGGGCAGCGTGTGCGCAGCGGGTCAGAGTAACGAGGGCAGCGTGTGCGCAGCGGGTCAGAGTAACGAGGGCAGCGTGTGCGCAGCGGGTCAGAGTAACGAGGGCAGCGTGTGCGCAGCGGGTCAGAGTAACGAGGGCAGCGTGTGCGCAGCGGGTCAGAGTAACGAGTTGGGCAGCGTGTGCGCAGCGGGTCCGAGTACCGAGGAGGGCAGCGTGTGCGCAGCGGGTCCGAGTAACGAGGGCAGCGTGTGCGCAGCGGGTCAGAGTAACGAGGAGGGCAGCGTGTGCGCAGCGGGTCCGAGTAACGAGGAGGGCAGCGTGTGCGCAGCGGGTCCGAGTAACGAGGAGGGCAGTGTGTGCGCAGCGGGTCAGAGTAACGAGGAGGGCAGCGGGTCAGAGTAACGAGTTGGGCAGCGGGTGCGCACCGGGTCCGAGTAACGAGGTGGGCAGCGTGTGCGCAGCGGGTCCGAGTTACGAGGAGGGCAGCGGGTGAGAGTAACGAGTAGGGCAGCGGGTCAGAGTAACGAGTTGGGCAGCGGGTGCGCACCGGGTCCGAGTAACGAGGTGGGCAGCGGGTCCGAGTAACGAGGAGGGCAGCGTGTGCGCAGCAGGTCAGAGTAACGAGTTGGCCAGCGTGTGCGCAGCGGGTCCGAGTAACGAGGAGGGCAGCGTGTGCGCAGCGGGTCCGAGTAACGAGGAGGGCAGCGTGTGCGCAGCGGGTCAGAGTAACGAGGAGGGCAGCGTGTGCGCAGAGGGTCAGAGTAACGAGGTGGGCAGCGTGTGCGCAGAGGGTCAGAGTAACGAGGAGGGCAGCGTGTGCGCAGCGGGTCTGAGTAACGAGGGCAGCGTGTGCGCAGCGGGTCAGAGTAACGAGGTGGGCAGCGTCTGCGCAGCGGGTCTGAGTAACGAGGGCAGCGTGTGCGCAGCGGGTCCGAGTAACGAGGTGGGCAGCGGGTGCGCAGCAGGTCCGAGTAACGAGGGCAGTGGGTGCGCAGCGGGTCAGAGTAACAGCGGGGTGTGAATCTGGGTTACATGTGAGCGGGACGCGGGGTGTGAATCTGGGTTATAACTGGTACATGTAAGCGGGACGCGGGGTGTGAATCTGGTTACACCTGGTACATGTGAGCGGGACGCGGGGTGTGAATCTGGGTTATAACTGGTACATGTAAGCGGGACGCGGGGTGTGAATCTGGGTTACATGTGAGCGGGACGCGGGGTGTGAATCTGGGTTATATCTGGTACATGTGAGCGGGACGCGGGGTGTGAATCTGGGTTATAACTGGTACATGTGAGCGGGACGCGGGGTGTGAATCTGGGTTATAACTGGTACATGTGAGCGGGACGCGGGGTGTGAATCTGGGTTATATCTGGTACATGTGAGCGGGGCGCGGGGTGTGAATCTGGGTTATAACTGGTACATGTGAGCGGGACGCGGGGTGTGAATCTGGGTTACATCTGGTACATGTGAGCGGGACGCGGGGTGTGAATCCGGGTTATAACTGGTACATGTGAGCGGGACGCGGGGTGTGAATCTGGGTGCGGGACGCGGGGTGTAATTCTGGGTTACAGCTGGTACATGTGAGCGGGACGCGGGGTGTGAATCCGGATTACATCTGGTACATGTGAGCGGGACGCGGGGTGTGAATCCGGGTTACATCTGGTACATGTGAGCGGGACGCGGGGTGTGAATCCGGGTTACATCTGGTACATGTGAGCGGGACGCGGGGTGTGAATCTGGGTTATAACTGGTACATGAGAGCGGGGCGCGGGGTGTGAATCTGGGTTACAGCTGGTACATGTGAGCGGGACGCGGGGTGTGAATCTGGGTTATAACTGGTACATGTGAGCGGGACGCGGGGTGTGAATCTGGGTTATAACTGGTACATGTGAGCGGGCGCGGGGTGTGAATCTGGGTTATAACTGGTACATGTGAGCGGGACGCGGGGTGTGAATCTGGGTTATAACTGGTACATGTGAGCGGGACGCAGGGTGTGAATCTGGGTTATAACTGGTACATGTGAGCGGGACGCGGGGTGTGAATCCGGGTTACATCTGGTACATGTGAGCGGGACGCGGGGTGTGAATCTGGGTTATATCTGGTACATGTGAGCGGGACGCGGGGTGTGAATCTGGGTTATATCTGGTACATGTGAGCGGGACGCAGGGTGTGAATCTGGGTTACATCTGGTACATGTGAGCGGGACGCGGGGTGTGAATCTGGGTTATATCTGGTACATGTGAGCGGGACGCGGGGTGTGAATCTGGGTTACACCTGGTACATGTGAGCGGGACGCGGGGTGTGAATCTGGGTTACACCTGGTACATGTGAGCGGGACGCGGGGTGTGATTCTGGGTTATATCTGGTACATGTGAGCGGGACGCGGGGTGTGAATCTGGGTTATAACTGGTACATGTGAGCGGGACGCGGGGTGTGAATCCGGGTTACATCTGGTACATGTGAGCGGGACGCGGGGTGTGAATCTGGGTTATAACTGGTACATGTGAGCGGGACGCGGGGTGTGAATCTGGGTTATATCTGGTACATGTGAGCGGGACGCGGGGTGTGAATCTGGGTTACACCTGGTACATGTGAGCGGGACGCGGGGTGTGAATCTGGGTTATAACTGGTACATGTGAGCGGGACGCGGGGTGTGAATCCGGGTTACATCTGGTACATGTGAGCGGGACGCGGGGTGTGAATCTGGGTTATAACTGGTACATGTGAGCGGGACGCGGGGTGTGAATCTGGGTTATATCTGGTACATGTGAGCGGGACGCGGGGTGTGAATCTGGGTTATAACTGGTACATGTGAGCGGGACGCGGGGTGTGAATCTGGGTTAAAACTGGTAAATGTGAGCGGGACGCGGGGTGTGAATCTGGGTTATATCTGGTACATGTGAGCGGGACGCGGGGTGTGAATCTGGGTTAAAACTGGTAAATGTGAGCGGGACGCGGGGTGTGAATCTGGGTTATAACTGGTACATGTGAGCGGGACGCGGGGTGTGAATCTGGGTTATATCTGGTACATGTGAGGGGGAAGCGGGGTGTGAATCTGGGTTATAACTGGTACATGTGAGCGGGACGCAGGGTGTGAATCTGGGTTATATCTGGTACATGTGAGCGGGACGCGGGGTGTGAATCTGGGTTATAACTGGTACATGTGAGCGGGACGCAGGGTGTGAATCTGGGTTATAACTGGTACATGTGAGCGGGACGCGGGGTGTGAATCTGGGTTATAACTGGTACATGTGAGCGGGACGCGGGGTGTGAATCTGGGTTATATCTGGTACATGTGAGCGGGACGCGGGGTGTGAATCTGGGTTATATCTGGTACATGTGAGCGGGACGCGGGGTGTGAATCTGGGTTATATCTGGTACATGTGAGCGGGACGCGGGGTGTGAATCTGGGTTATATCTGGTACATGTGAGCGGGACGCGGGGTGTGAATCTGGGTTATATCTGGTACATGTGAGCGGGACGCGGGGTGTGAATCTGGGTTATAACTGGTACATGTGAGCGGGACGCGGGGTGTGAATCTGGGTTATATCTGGTACATGTGAGTGGGACGCGGGGTGTGAATCTGGGTTAAAACTGGTAAATGTGAGCGGGACGCGGGGTGTGAATCTGGGTTATATCTGGTACATGTGAGCGGTACGTGGGGTGTGAATCTGGGTTAAAACTGGTAAATGTGAGCGGGACGCGGGGTGTGAATCTGGGTTATATCTGGTACATGTGAGCGGGACGCGGGGTGTGAATCTGGGTTATATCTGGTACATGTGAGCGGGACGCGGGGTGTGAATCTGGGTTATAACTGGTACATGTGAGCGGGGCGCGGGGTGTGAATCTGGGTTACATGTGAGCGGGACGCGGGGTGTGAATCTGGGTTACATCTGGTACATGTGAGCGGGACGCGGGGTGTGAATCTGGGTTACATCTGGTACATGTGAGCGGGACGCGGGGTGTGAATCTGGGTTATAACTGGTACATGTGAGCGGGACGCAGGGTGTGAATCTGGGTTATAACTGGTACATGTGAGCGGGACGCGGGGTGTGATTCTGGGTTACAGCTGGTACATGTGAGCGGGACGCGGGGTGTGAATCTGGGTTATATCTGGTACATGTGAGCGGGACGCGGGGTGTGAATCTGGGTTATATCTGGTACATGTGAGCGGGGCGCGGGGTGTGAATCTGGGTTACATGTGAGCGGGACGCGGGGTGTGAATCTGGGTTATATCTGGTACATGTGAGCGGGACGCAGGGTGTGAATCTGGGTTATATCTGGTACATGTGAGCGGGACGCGGGGTGTGATTCTGGGTTACAGCTGGTACATGTGAGCGGGACGCGAGGTGTGAATCTGGGTTATATCTGGTACATGTGAGCGGGACGCGGGGTGTGAATCTGGGTTATAACTGGTACATGTGAGCGGGACGCGGGGTGTGAATCTGGGTTATATCTGGTACATGTGAGCGGGACGCGGGGTGTGAATCTGGGTTATAACTGGTACATGTGAGCGGGACGCGGGGTGTGAATCTGGGTTATAACTGGTACATGTGAGCGGGACGCGGGGTGTGAATCTGGGTTATATCTGGTACATGTGAGCGGGACGCGGGGTGTGAATCTGGGTTACATCTGGTACATGTGAGCGGGACGCGGGGTGTGAATCTGGGTTATATCTGGTACATGTGAGCGGGACGCGGGGTGTGAATCTGGGTTATATCTGGTACATGTGAGCGGGACGCGGGGTGTGAATCTGGGTTATAACTGGTACATGTGAGCAAGACGCGGGGTGTGAATCTGGGTTACATCTGGTACATGTGAGCGGGACGCGGGGTGTGAATCTGGGTTACATCTGGTACATGTGAGCGGGGCGCGGGGTGTGAATCTGGGTTACATGTGAGCGGGACGCGGGGTGTGAATCTGGGTTATAACTGGTACATGTGAGCGGGACGCAGGGTGTGAATCTGGGTTATAACTGGTACATGTGAGCGGGACGCGGGGTGTGAATCTGGGTTATAACTGGTACATGTGAGCGGGACGCAGGGTGTGAATCTGGGTTATAACTGGTACATGTGAGCGGGACGCGGGGTGTGAATCTGGGTTATAACTGGTACATGTGAGCGGGACGCGGGGTGTGAATCTGGGTTACATCTGGTACATGTGAGCGGGGCGCGGGGTGTGAATCTGGGTTACATGTGAGCGGGACGCGGGGTGTGAATCTGGGTTACATCTGGTACATGTGAGCGGGACGCGGGGTGTGAATCTGGGTTACATCTGGTACATGTGAGCGGGACGCGGGGTGTGAATCTGGGTTATAACTGGTACATGTGAGCGGGACGCAGGGTGTGAATCTGGGTTATAACTGGTACATGTGAGCGGGACGCGGGGTGTGAATCTGGGTTACATCTGGTACATGTGAGCGGGACGCGGGGTGTGAATCTGGGTTATAACTGGTACATGTGAGCGGGACGCGGGGTGTGAATCTGGGTTATAACTGGTACATGTGAGCGGGACGCGGGGTGTGAATCTGGGTTATAACTGGTACATGTGAGCGGGACGCGGGGTGTGAATCTGGGTTATATCTGGTACATGTGAGAGGGACGCGGGGTGTGAATCTGGGTTACATCTGGTACATGTGAGCGGGACGCGGGGTGTGAATCTGGGTTACATCTGGTACATGTGAGCGGGACGCGGGGTGTGAATCTGGGTTATAACTGGTACATGTGAGCGGGACGCAGGGTGTGAATCTGGGTTATAACTGGTACATGTGAGCGGGACGCGGGGTGTGAATCTGGGTTACATCTGGTACATGTGAGCGGGACGCGGGGTGTGAATCTGGGTTATAACTGGTACATGTGAGCGGGACGCGGGGTGTGAATCTGGGTTATATCTGGTACATGTGAGGGGGACGCGGGGTGTGAATCTGGGTTATATCTGGTACATGTGAGCGGGACGCGGGGTGTGAATCCGGGTTATAACTGGTACATGTGAGCGGGACGCGGGGTGTGAATCTGGGTTATATCTGGTACATGTGAGCGGGACGCGGGGTGTGAATCTGGGTTATATCTGGTACATGTGAGCGGGACGCGGGGTGTGAATCTGGGTTATAACTGGTACATGTGAGCGGGGCGCGGGGTGTGAATCTGGGTTATATCTTGTACATGTGAGCGGGACGCGGGGTGTGAATCTGGGTTACATCTGCTACATGTGAGCGGGACGCGGGGTGTGAATCTGGGTTATATCTGGTACATGTGAGCGGGACGCGGGGTGTGAATCTGGGTTATATCTGGTACATGTGAGCGGGACGCGGGGTGTGAATCTGGGTTATAACTGGTACATGTGAGCGGGACGCGGGGTGTGAATCTGGGTTACATGTGAGCGGGACGCGGGGTGTGAATCTGGGTTATATCTGGTACATGTGAGAGGGACGCGGGGTGTGAATCTGGGTTACATCTGGTACATGTGAGAGGGACGCGGGGTGTGAATCTGGGTTACATCTGGTACATGTGAGCGGGACGCAGGGTGTGAATCTGGGTTACATCTGGTACATGTGAGCGGGACGCGGGGTGTGAATCTGGGTTACATCTGGTACATGTGAGAGGGACGCGGGGTGTGAATCTGGGTTACATCTGGTACATGTGAGCGGGACGCAGGGTGTGAATCTGGGTTACATCTGGTACATGTGAGCGGGGCGCGGGGTGTGAATCTGGGTTACAGCTGGTACATGTGAGCGGGACGCGGGGTGTGAATCTGGGTTATATCTGGTACATGTGAGCGGGACGGGGGGTGTGAATCTGGGTTATATCTGGTACATGTGAGCGGGACGCGGGGTGTGAATCTGGGTTATAACTGGTACATGTGAGCGGGACGCGGGGTGTGAATCTGGGTTATATCTGGTACATGTGAGCGGGACGCGGGGTGTGAATCTGGGTTATAACTGGTACATGTGAGCGGGACGCGGGGTGTGAATCTGGGTTACACCTGGTACATGTGAGCGGGACGCGGGGTGTGAATCTGGGTTATAACTGGTACATGTGAGCGGGACGCGGGGTGTGAATCTGGGTTATAACTGGTACATGTGAGCGGGACGCGGGGTGTGAATCTGGGTTACACCTGGTACATGTGAGCGGGACGCGGGGTGTGAATCTGGGTTACACCTGGTACATGTGAGCGGGACGCGGGGTGTGAATCTGGGTTACATCTGGTACATGTGAGCGGGACGCGGGGTATGAATCTGGGTTAAAACTGGTAAATGTGAGCGGGACGCGGGGTGTGAATCTGGGTTACACCTGGTACATGTGAGCGGGACGCGGGGTGTGAATCTGGGTTATAACTGGTAAATGTGAGCGGGACGCGGGGTGTGAATCTGGGTTAAAACTGGTACATGTGAGCGGGACGCGGGGTGTGAATCTAGTACATGTGAGCGGGACGCGGGGTGTGAATCTGGGTTACATCTGGTACATGTGAGCGGGACGCGGGGTGTGAATCTGGGTTATAACTGGTACATATGAGCGGGACGCGGGGTGTGAATCCGGGTTACATCTGGTACATGTGAGCGGGACGCGGGGTGTGAATCTGGGTTATAACTGGTACATGTGAGCGGGACGCGGGGTGTGAATCTGGGTTATATCTGGTACATGTGAGCGGGACGCGGGGTGTGAATCTGGGTTATATCTGGTACATGTGAGCGGGACGCGGGGTGTGATTCTGGGTTATATCTGGTACATGTGAGCGGGACGCGGGGTGTGAATCTGGGTTACACCTGGTACATGTGAGCGGGACGCGGGGTGTGAATCTGGGTTACACCTGGTACATGTGAGCGGGACGCGGGGTGTGAATCTGGGTTATAACTGGTAAATGTGAGCGGGACGCGGGGTGTGAATCTGGGTTAAAACTGGTAAATGTGAGCGGGACGCGGGGTGTGAATCTGGGTTATATCTGGTACATGTGAGCGGGACGCGGGGTGTGAATCTGGGTTATATCTGCTACATGTGAGGGGGACGCGGGGTGTGAATCTGGGTTATAACTGGTACATGTGAGCGGGACGCGGGGTGTGAATCTGGGTTATATCTGGTACATGTGAGCGGGACGCGGGGTGTGAATCTGGGTTATATCTGGTACATGTGAGCGGGACGCGGGGTGTGAATCTGGGTTATATCTGGTACATGTGAGCGGGACGCGGGGTGTGAATCTGGGTTATATCTGGTACATGTGAGCGGGACGCGGGGTGTGAATCTGGGTTATATCTGGTACATGTGAGCGGGACGCGGGGTGTGAATCTGGGTTATAACTGGTACATGTGAGCGGGACGTGGGGTGTGAATCTGGGTTAAAACTGGTACATGTGAGCGGGACGCAGGGTGTGAATCTGGGTTACATCTGGTACATGTGAGCGGGACGCGGGGTGTGAATCTGGGTTATATCTGGTACATGTGAGCGGGACGCAGGGTGTGAATCTGGGTTATAACTGGTACATGTGAGCGGGACGCGGGGTGTGATTCTGGGTTACAGCTGGTACATGAGAGCGGGGCGCGGGGTGTGAATCTGGGTTATATCTGGTACATGTGAGCGGGACGCGGGGTGTGAATCTGGGTTATAACTGGTACATGTGAGCGGGACGCGGGGTGTGATTCTGGGTTATATCTGGTACATGTGAGCGGGACGCGGGGTGTGAATCTGGGTTATAACTGGTACATGTGAGCGGGACGCGGGGTGTGAATCCGGGTTACATCTGGTACATGTGAGCGGGACGCTGGGTATGAATCTGGGTTATAACTGGTACATGTGAGCGGGACGCGGGGTGTGAATCTGGGTTATATTTGGTACATGTGAGCGGGACGCGGGGTGTGAATCTGGGTTACACCTGGTACATGTGAGCGGGACGCGGGGTGTGAATCTGGGTTACACCTGGTACATGTGAGCGGGACGCGGGGTGTGAATCTGGGTTATAACTGGTACATGTGAGCGGGACGCGGGGTGTGAATCCGGGTTACATCTGGTACATGTGAGCGGGACGCGGGGTGTGAATCTGGGTTATAACTGGTACATGTGAGCGGGACGCGGGGTGTGAATCTGGGTTATATCTGGTACATGTGAGCGGGACGCGGGGTGTGAATCTGGGTTACACCTGGTACATGTGAGCGGGACGCGGGGTGTGAATCTGGGTTACACCTGGTACATGTGAGCGGGACGCGGGGTGTGAATCTGGGTTATAACTGGTAAATGTGAGCGGGACGCGGGGTGTGAATCTGGGTTAAAACTGGTAAATGTGAGCGGGACGCGGGGTGTGAATCTGGGTTATATCTGGTACATGTGAGCGGGACGCGGGGTGCGAATCTGGGTTATATCTGGTACATGTGAGCGGGACGCGGGGTGTGAATCTGGGTTATATCTGGTACATGTGAGGGGGACGCGGGGTGTGAATCTGGGTTATAACTGGTACATGTGAGCGGGACGCGGGGTGTGAATCTGGGTTATATCTGGTACATGTGAGCGGGACGCGGGGTGTGAATCTGGGTTATATCTGGTACATGTGAGCGGGACGCGGGGTGTGAATCTGGGTTATATCTGGTACATGTGAGCGGGACGCGGGGTGTGAATCTGGGTTATATCTGGTACATGTGAGCGGGACGCGGGGTGTGAATCTGGGTTATATTTGGTACATGTGAGCGGGACGCGGGGTGTGAATCTGGGTTATAACTGGTACATGTGAGCGGGACGTGGGGTGTGAATCTGGGTTAAAACTGGTAAATGTGAGCGGGACGCGGGGTGTGAATCTGGGTTATATCTGGTACATGTGAGCGGGACGCGGGGTGTGAATCCGGGTTATATCTGGTACATGTGAGCGGGACGCGGGGTGTGAATCTGGGTTATAACTGGTACATGTGAGCGGGACGCGGGGTGTGAATCTGGGTTATATCTGGTACATGTGAGCGGGGCGCGGGGTGTGAATCTGGGTTACATGTGAGCGGGACGCGGGGTGTGAATCTGGGTTACATCTGGTACATGTGAGCGGGACGCGGGGTGTGAATCTGGGTTACATCTGGTACATGTGAGCGGGACGCGGGGTGTGAATCTGGGTTACATCTGGTACATGTGAGCGGGACGCGGGGTGTGAATCTGGGTTATAACTGGTACATGTGAGCGGGACGCAGGGTGTGAATCTGGGTTATAACTGGTACATGTGAGCGGGACGCGAGGTGTGAATCTGGTACATGTGAGCGGGACGCGGGGTGTGAATCTGGGTTATAACTGGTACATGTGAGCGGGACGCGGGGTGTGAATCTGGGTTATATCTGGTACATGTGAGCGGGACGCGGGGTGTGAATCTGGGTTATATCTGGTACATGTGAGCGGGACGCGGGGTGTGATTCTGGGTTACAGCTGGTACATGTGAGCGGGACGCGAGGTGTGAATCTGGGTTATATCTGGTACATGTGAGCGGGACGCGGGGTGTGAATCTGGGTTATATCTGGTACATGTGAGCGGGACGCGGGGTGTGAATCTGGGTTATAACTGGTACATGTGAGCGGGACGCGGGGTGTGAATCTGGGTTATATCTGGTACATGTGAGCGGGACGCGGGGTGTGAATCTGGGTTATATCTGGTACATGTGAGCGGGACGGGGGGTGTGAATCTGGGTTATATCTGGTACATGTGAGCGGGACGCGGGGTGTGAATCTGGGTTATAACTGGTACATGTGAGCGGGACGCGGGGTGTGAATCTGGGTTATAACTGGTACATGTGAGCGGGACGCGGGGTGTGAATCTGGGTTATATCTGGTACATGTGAGCGGGACGCGGGGTGTGAATCTGGGTTATAACTGGTACATGTGAGCGGGACGCGGGGTGTGAATCTGGGTTATATCTGGTACATGTGAGCGGGACGCGGGGTGTGAATCTGGGTTATATCTGGTACATGTGAGCGGGACGCGGGGTGTGAATCTGGGTTATATCTGGTACATGTGAGCGGGACGCGGGGTGTGAATCCGGGTTATAACTGGTACATGTGAGCGGGACGCGGGGTGTGAATCTGGGTTACATGTGAGCGGGACGCGGGGTGTGAATCTGGGTTATATCTGGTACATGTGAGCGGGACGCGGGGTGTGAATCTGGGTTATATCTGGTACATGTGAGCGGGACGCGGGGTGTGAATCTGGGTTATATCTGGTACATGTGAGCGGGACGTGGGGTGTGAATCTGGGTTACAGCTGGTACATGTGAGCGGGACGCGGGGTGTGAATCTGGGTTACAGCTGGTACATGTGAGCGGGACGCGGGGTGTGAATCTGGGTTATATCTGGTACATGTGAGCGGGACGCGGGGTGTGAATCTGGGTTATAACTGGTACATGTGAGCGGGACGCGGGGTGTGAATCTGGGTTATAACTGGTACATGTGAGCGGGACGCGGGGTGTGAATCTGGGTTACATCTGGTACATGTGAGCGGGACGCGGGGTGTGAATCTGGGTTACAGCTGGTACATGTGAGCGTGACGCGGGGTGTGAATCTGGGTTACATCTGGTACATGTGAGCGGGACGCGGGGTGTGAATCTGGGTTACAGCTGGTACATGTGAGCGGGACGCGGGGTGTGAATCTGGGTTATATCTGGTACATGTGAGCGGGACGCGGGGTGTGAATCCGGGTTACATCTGGTACATGTGAGCGGGACGCGGGGTGTGAATCTGGGTTACAGCTGGTACATGTGAGCGGGACGCGGGGTGTGAATCTGGGTTACATCTGGTACATGTGAGCGGGACGCGGGGTGTGAATCTGGGTTACAGCTGGTACATGTGAGCGGGACGCGGGGTGTGAATCTGGGTTACATCTGGTACATGTGAGCGGGACGGGGGGTGTGAATCTGGGTTATATCTGGTACATGTGAGCGGGGCGCGGGGTGTGAATCTGGGTTACATGTGAGCGGGACGCGGGGTGTGAATCTGGGTTATATCTGGTACATGTGAGCGGGACGCGGGGTGTGAATCTGGGTTATAACTGGTACATGTGAGCGGGACGCAGGGTGTGAATCTGGGTTATAACTGGTACATGTGAGCGGGACGCGGGGTGTGAATCTGGGTTACATCTGGTACATGTGAGCGGGACGCGGGGTGTGAATCTGGGTTACAACTGGTACATGTGAGCGGGACGCGGGGTGTGAATCTGGGTTATAACTGGTACATGTGAGGGGGACGCGGGGTGTGAATCTGGGTTATAACTGGTACATGTGAGGGGGACGCGGGGTGTGAATCTGGGTTATAACTGGTACATGTGAGCGGGACGCAGGGTGTGAATCTGGGTTATAACTGGTACATGTGAGCGGGACGCGGGGTGTGAATCTGGGTTATAACTGGTACATGTGAGCGGGACGCGAGGTGTGAATCTGGGTTATATCTGGTACATGTGAGCGGGACGCGGGGTGTGAATCTGGGTTATAACTGGTACATGTGAGCGGGACGCGGGGTGTGAATCTGGGTTATATCTGGTACATGTGAGCGGGACGCGGGGTGTGAATCTGGGTTATATCTGGTACATGTGAGCGGGACGCGGGGTGTGAATCTGGATAACATCTGGTACATGTGAGCGGGACGCGGGGTGTGAATCTGGGTTATATCTGGTACATGTGAGAGGGACGCGGGGTGTGAATCTGGGTTACATCTGGTACATGTGAGCGGGACGTGGGGTGTGAATCTGGGTTATATCTGGTACATGTGAGAGGGACGCGGGGTGTGAATCTGGGTTACATCTGGTACATGTGAGCGGGACGCGGGGTGTGAATCTGGGTTACATCTGGTACATGTGAGAGGGACGCGGGGTGTGAATCTGGGTTACATCTGGTACATGTGAGCGGGACGCAGGGTGTGAATCTGGGTTACATCTGGTACATGTGAGCGGGGTGCGGGGTGTGAATCTGGGTTACACCTGGTACATGTGAGCGGGGCGCGGGGTGTGAATCTGGGTTACAGCTGGTACATGTGAGCGTGACGCGGGGAGTGAATCCGGGTTACATCTGGTACATGTGAGCGGGACGCGGGGTGTGAATCTGGGTTATATCTGGTACATGTGAGCGGGACGGGGGGTGTGAATCTGGGTTATATCTGGTACATGTGAGCGGGACGCGGGGTGTGAATCTGGGTTATAACTGGTACATGTGAGCGGGACGCGGGGTGTGAATCTGGGTTATATCTGGTACATGTGAGCGGGACGCGGGGTGTGAATCTGGGTTATAACTGGTACATGTGAGCGGGACGCGGGGTGTGAATCTGGGTTACACCTGGTACATGTGAGCGGGACGCGGGGTGTGAATCTGGGTTATAACTGGTACATGTGAGCGGGACGCGGGGTGTGAATCTGGGTTATAACTGGTACATGTGAGCGGGACGCGGGGTGTGAATCTGGGTTACACCTGGTACATGTGAGCGGGACGCGGGGTGTGAATCTGGGTTATAACTGGTAAATGTGAGCGGGACGCGGGGTGTGAATCTGGGTTACACCTGGTACATGTGAGCGGGACGCGGGGTGTGAATCTGGGTTATAACTGGTAAATGTGAGCGGGACGCGGGGTGTGAATCTGGGTTAAAACTGGTACATGTGAGCGGGACGCGGGGTGTGAATCTAGTACATGTGAGCGGGACGCGGGGTGTGAATCTGGGTTATAACTGGTACATATGAGCGGGACGCGGGGTGTGAATCTGGGTTATATCTGGTACATGTGAGCGGGACGCGGGGTGTGAATCCGGGTTACATCTGGTACATGTGAGCGGGACGCGGGGTGTGAATCCGGGTTACATCTGGTACATGTGAGCGGGACGCGGGGTGTGAATCTGGGTTATAACTGGTACATGTGAGCGGGACGCGGGGTGTGAATCTGGGTTATATCTGGTACATGTGAGCGGGACGCGGGGTGTGAATCTGGGTTACACCTGGTACATGTGAGCGGGACGCGGGGTGTGAATCTGGGTTACACCTGGTACATGTGAGCGGGACGCGGGGTGTGAATCTGGGTTATAACTGGTAAATGTGAGCGGGACGCGGGGTGTGAATCTGGGTTAAAACTGGTAAATGTGAGCGGGACGCGGGGTGTGAATCTGGGTTATATCTGGTACATGTGAGCGGGACGCGGGGTGTGAATCTGGGTTATATCTGGTACATGTGAGGGGGACGCGGGGTGTGAATCTGGGTTATAACTGGTACATGTGAGCGGGACGCGGGGTGTGAATCTGGGTTATATCTGGTACATGTGAGCGGGACGCGGGGTGTGAATCTGGGTTATATCTGGTACATGTGAGCGGGACGCGGGGTGTGAATCTGGGTTATATCTGGTACATGTGAGCGGGACGCGGGGTGTGAATCTGGGTTATATCTGGTACATGTGAGCGGGACGCGGGGTGTGAATCTGGGTTATATCTGGTACATGTGAGCGGGACGCGGGGTGTGAATCTGGGTTATAACTGGTACATGTGAGCGGGACGTGGGGTGTGAATCTGGGTTAAAACTGGTACATGTGAGCGGGACGCAGGGTGTGAATCTGGGTTACATCTGGTACATGTGAGCGGGACGCGGGGTGTGAATCTGGGTTATATCTGGTACATGTGAGCGGGACGCAGGGTGTGAATCTGGGTTATAACTGGTACATGTGAGCGGGACGCGGGGTGTGATTCTGGGTTACAGCTGGTACATGAGAGCGGGGCGCGGGGTGTGAATCTGGGTTATATCTGGTACATGTGAGCGGGACGCGGGGTGTGAATCTGGGTTATAACTGGTACATGTGAGCGGGACGCGGGGTGTGATTCTGGGTTATATCTGGTACATGTGAGCGGGACGCGGGGTGTGAATCTGGGTTATAACTGGTACATGTGAGCGGGACGCGGGGTGTGAATCCGGGTTTCATCTGGTACATGTGAGCGGGACGCGGGGTATGAATCTGGGTTATAACTGGTACATGTGAGCGGGACGCGGGGTGTGAATCTGGGTTATATTTGGTACATGTGAGCGGGACGCGGGGTGTGAATCTGGGTTACACCTGGTACATGTGAGCGGGACGCGGGGTGTGAATCTGGGTTACACCTGGTACATGTGAGCGGGACGCGGGGTGTGAATCTGGGTTATAACTGGTACATGTGAGCGGGACGCGGGGTGTGAATCCGGGTTACATCTGGTACATGTGAGCGGGACGCGGGGTGTGAATCTGGGTTATAACTGGTACATGTGAGCGGGACGCGGGGTGTGAATCTGGGTTATATCTGGTACATGTGAGCGGGACGCGGGGTGTGAATCTGGGTTACACCTGGTACATGTGAGCGGGACGCGGGGTGTGAATCTGGGTTACACCTGGTACATGTGAGCGGGACGCGGGGTGTGAATCTGGGTTATAACTGGTAAATGTGAGCGGGACGCGGGGTGTGAATCTGGGTTAAAACTGGTAAATGTGAGCGGGACGCGGGGTGTGAATCTGGGTTATATCTGGTACATGTGAGCGGGACGCGGGGTGTGAATCTGGTACATGTGAGCGGGACGCGGGGTGTGAATCTGGGTTATATCTGGTACATGTGAGGGGGACGCGGGGTGTGAATCTGGGTTATATCTGGTACATGTGAGGGGGACGCGGGGTGTGAATCTGGGTTATAACTGGTACATGTGAGCGGGACGCGGGGTGTGAATCTGGGTTATATCTGGTACATGTGAGCGGGACGCGGGGTGTGAATCTGGGTTACATCTGGTACATGTGAGCGGGACGCGGGGTGTGAATCTGGGTTATATCTGGTACATGTGAGCGGGACGCGGGGTGTGAATCTGGGTTATATCTGGTACATGTGAGCGGGACGCGGGGTGTGAATCTGGGTTATATCTGGTACATGTGAGCGGGACGCGGGGTGTGAATCTGGGTTATATCTGGTACATGTGAGCGGGACGCGGGGTGTGAATCTGGGTTATATTTGGTACATGTGAGCGGGACGCGGGGTGTGAATCTGGGTTATAACTGGTACATGTGAGCGGGACGTGGGGTGTGAATCTGGGTTAAAACTGGTAAATGTGAGCGGGACGCGGGGTGTGAATCTGGGTTATATCTGGTACATGTGAGCGGGACGCGGGGTGTGAATCCGGGTTATATCTGGTACATGTGAGCGGGACGCGGGGTGTGAATCTGGGTTATAACTGGTACATGTGAGCGGGACGCGGGGTGTGAATCTGGGTTATATCTGGTACATGTGAGCGGGACGCGGGGTGTGAATCCGGGTTACATCTGGTACATGTGAGCGGGACGCGGGGTGTGAATCTGGGTTATATCTGGTACATGTGAGCGGGACGCGGGGTGTGAATCCGGGTTATAACTGGTACATGTGAGCGGGACGCGGGGTGTGAATCTGGGTGCAGGACGCGGGGTGTAATTCTGGGTTACAGCTGGTACATGTGAGCGGGACGCGGGGTGTGAATCTGGGTTATAACTGGTACATGTGAGCGGGACGCGGGGTGTGAATCTGGATTATATCTGGTACATGTGAGCGGGACGCGGGGTGTGAATCTGGGTTATATCTGGTACATGTGAGCGGGACGCGGGGTGTGAATCTGGGTTATATCTGGTACATGTGAGCGGGACGCGGGGTGTGAATCTGGGTTACATCTGGTACATGTGAGCGGGACGCGGGGTGTGAATCTGGGTTACATCTGGTACATGTGAGCGGGACGCGGGGTGTGAATCTGGGTTATAACTGGTACATGTGAGCGGGACGCAGGGTGTGAATCTGGGTTATAACTGGTACATGTGAGCGGGACGCGGGGTGTGATTCTGGGTTACAGCTGGTACATGTGAGCGGGACGCGGGGTGTGAATCTGGGTTATAACTGGTACATGTGAGCGGGACGCGGGGTGTGATTCTGGGTTACAGCTGGTACATGTGAGCGGGACGCGGGGTATGATTCTGGGTTACATCTGGTACATGTGAGCGGGACGCGGGGTGTGAATCTGGGTTACATCTGGTACATGTGAGCGGGACGCAGGGTGTGAATCCGGGTTATAACTGGTACATGTGAGCGGGACGCGGGGTGTGAATCCGGGTTATAACTGGTACATGTGAGCGGGACGCAGGGTGTGAATCTGGGTTACAGCTGGTACATGTGAGCGGGACGCGGGGTGTGAATCTGGATTATATCTGGTACATGTGAGCGGGACGCGGGGTTTGAATCTGGGTTATATCTGGTACATGTGAGCGGGACGCGGGGTATGATTCTGGGTTACATCTGGTACATGTGAGCGGGACGCGGGGTGTGAATCTGGATTATATCTGGTACATGTGAGCGGGACGCGGGGTGTGAATCTGGGTTATATCTGGTACATGTGAGCGGGACGCGGGGTGTGAATCTGGGTTATAACTGGTACATGTGAGCGGGACGCGGGGTGTGAATCTGGATTATATCTGGTACATGTGAGCGGGACGCGGGGTGTGAATCTGGGTTACATCTGCTACATGTGAGCGGGACGCGGGGTGTGAATCTGGGTTACATCTGGTACATGTGAGCGGGACGCGGGGTGTGAATCTGGGTTATAACTGGTACATGTGAGCGGGACGCGGGGTGTGAATCTGGGTTATAACTGGTACATGTGAGCGGGACGCGGGGTGTGAATCTGGGTTATAACTGGTACATGTGAGCGGGACGCGGGGTGTGAATCTGGGTTATAACTGGTACATGTGAGCGGGACGCGGGGTGTGAATCTGGGTTATATCTGGTACATGTGAGCGGGACGCGGGGTGTGAATCTGGGTTATATCTGGTACATGTGAGCGGGGTGTGAATCTGGGTTATAACTGGTACATGTGAGCGGGACGCGGGGTGTGAATCTGGGTTATATCTGGTACATGTGAGCGGGGTGTGAATCTGGGTTATAACTGGTACATGTGAGCGGGACGCGAGGTGTGAATCTGGTACATGTGAGCGGGACGCGGGGTGTGATTCTGGGTTACATCTGGTACATGTGAGCGGGACGCGAGGTGTGAATCTGGGTTATATCTGGTACATGTGAGCGTGGCGCGGGGTGTGAATCTGGGTTACATGTGAGCGGGACGCGGGGTGTGAATCTGGGTTACAGCTGGTACATGTGAGCGGGACGCGGGGTGTGAATCTGGGTTACATCTGGTACATGTGAGCAGGACGCGGGGTGTGAATCTGGGTTACATCTGGTACATGTGAGCGGGACGCGGGGTGTGAATTTGGGTTATAACTGGTACATGTGAGCGGGACGCGGGGTGTGAATCTGGGTTACATCTGGTACATGTGAGCGGGACGCGGGGTGTGAATCTGGGTTATATCTGGTACATGTGAGCGGGACGCGGGGTGTGAATCTGGGTTACATCTGGTACATGTGAGCGGGACGCGGGGTGTGAATCTGGGTTATAACTGGTACATGTGAGCGGGACGCGGGGTGTGAATCTGGGTTACATCTGGTACATGTGAGCGGGACGCGGGGTGTGAATCTGGGTTACATCTGGTACATGTGAGCGGGGTGCGAGGTGTGAATCTGGGTTATATCTGGTACATGTGAGGGGGACGCGGGGTGTGAATCTGGGTTATAACTGGTACATGTGAGCGGGACGCGGGGTGTGAATCTGGGTTATATCTGGTACATGTGAGCGGGACGCGGGGTGTGAATCTGGGTTATAACTGGTACATGTGAGCGGGACGCGGGGTGTGAATCTGGGTTATATCTGGTACATGTGAGCGGGACGCGGGGTGTGATTCTGGGTTATAACTGGTACATGTGAGCGGGACGCGGGGTGTGATTCTGGGTTACAGCTGGTACATGTGAGCGGGACGCGGGGTGTGAATCTGGGTTATATCTGGTACATGTGAGCGGGACGCGAGGTGTGAATCTGGGTTATATCTGGTACATGTGAGCGGGACGCGGGGTGTGAATCCGGGTTATAACTGGTACATGTGAGCGGGACGCGGGGTGTGAATCTGGGTTATATCTTGTACATGTGAGCGGGACGCGGGGTGTGAATCTGGGTTACATCTGCTACATGTGAGCGGGACGCGGGGTGTGAATCTGGGTTATATCTGGTACATGTGAGCGGGACGCGGGGTGTGAATCTGGGTTATATCTGGTACATGTGAGCGGGACGCGGGGTGTGAATCTGGGTTATAACTGGTACATGTGAGCGGGACGCGGGGTGTGAATCTGGGTTACATCTGGTACATGTGAGCGGGACGCGGGGTGTGAATCTGGGTTACATCTGGTACATGTGAGAGGGACGCGGGGTGTGAATCTGGGTTACATCTGGTACATGTGAGCGGGACGCAGGGTGTGAATCTGGGTTACATCTGGTACATGTGAGCGGGGCGCGGGGTGTGAATCTGGGTTACAGCTGGTACATGTGAGCGGGACGCGGGGTGTGAATCTGGGTTATATCTGGTACATGTGAGCGGGACGCGGGGTGTGAATCTGGGTTACAGCTGGTACATGTGAGCGGGACGCGGGGTGTGAATCTGGGTTATAACTGGTACATGTGAGCGGGACGCGGGGTGTGAATCTGGGTTATATCTGGTACATGTGAGCGGGACGGGGGGTGTGAATCTGGGTTATATCTGGTACATGTGAGCGGGACGCGGGGTGTGAATCTGGGTTATAACTGGTACATGTGAGCGGGACGCGGGGTGTGAATCTGGGTTATATCTGGTACATGTGAGCGGGACGCGGGGTGTGAATCTGGGTTATAACTGGTACATGTGAGCGGGACGCGGGGTGTGAATCTGGGTTATAACTGGTACATGTGAGCGGGACGCGGGGTGTGAATCTGGGTTATAACTGGTACATGTGAGCGGGACGCGGGGTGTGAATCTGGGTTATAACTGGTACATGTGAGCGGGACGCGGGGTGTGAATCTGGGTTATATCTGGTACATGTGAGCGGGACGCGGGGTGTGAATCTGGGTTATAACTGGTACATGTGAGCGGGACGCGGGGTGTGAATCTGGGTTACACCTGGTACATGTGAGCGGGACGCGGGGTGTGAATCTGGGTTACACCTGGTACATGTGAGCGGGACGCGGGGTGTGAATCTGGGTTACATCTGGTACATGTGAGCGGGACGCGGGGTATGAATCTGGGTTAAAACTGGTAAATGTGAGCGGGACGCGGGGTGTGAATCTGGGTTACACCTGGTACATGTGAGCGGGACGCGGGGTGTGAATCTGGGTTATAACTGGTAAATGTGAGCGGGACGCGGGGTGTGAATCTGGGTTAAAACTGGTACATGTGAGCGGGACGCGGGGTGTGAATCTAGTACATGTGAGCGGGACGCGGGGTGTGAATCTGGGTTATAACTGGTACATATGAGCGGGACGCGGGGTGTGAATCCGGGTTACATCTGGTACATGTGAGCGGGACGCGGGGTGTGAATCTGGGTTATAACTGGTACATGTGAGCGGGACGCGGGGTGTGAATCTGGGTTATATCTGGTACATGTGAGCGGGACGCGGGGTGTGAATCTGGGTTACACCTGGTACATGTGAGCGGGACGCGGGGTGTGAATCTGGGTTACACCTGGTACATGTGAGCGGGACGCGGGGTGTGAATCTGGGTTATAACTGGTAAATGTGAGCGGGACGCGGGGTGTGAATCTGGGTTAAAACTGGTAAATGTGAGCGGGACGCGGGGTGTGAATCTGGGTTATATCTGGTACATGTGAGCGGGACGCGGGGTGTGAATCTGGGTTATATCTGGTACATGTGAGGGGGACGCGGGGTGTGAATCTGGGTTATAACTGGTACATGTGAGCGGGACGCGGGGTGTGAATCTGGGTTATATCTGGTACATGTGAGCGGGACGCAGGGTGTGAATCTGGGTTATATCTGGTACATGTGAGCGGGACGCGGGGTGTGAATCTGGGTTATATCTGGTACATGTGAGCGGGACGCGGGGTGTGAATCTGGGTTATATCTGGTACATGTGAGCGGGACGCGGGGTGTGAATCTGGGTTATATCTGGTACATGTGAGCGGGACGCGGGGTGTGAATCTGGGTTATAACTGGTACATGTGAGCGGGACGTGGGGTGTGAATCTGGGTTAAAACTGGTACATGTGAGCGGGACGTAGGGTGTGAATCTGGGTTACATCTGGTACATGTGAGCGGGACGCGGGGTGTGAATCTGGGTTATATCTGGTACATGTGAGCGGGACGCAGGGTGTGAATCTGGGTTATAACTGGTACATGTGAGCGGGACGCGGGGTGTGATTCTGGGTTACAGCTGGTACATGAGAGCGGGGCGCGGGGTGTGAATCTGGGTTATATCTGGTACATGTGAGCGGGACGCGGGGTGTGAATCTGGGTTATAACTGGTACATGTGAGCGGGACGCGGGGTGTGATTCTGGGTTATATCTGGTACATGTGAGCGGGACGCGGGGTGTGAATCTGGGTTATAACTGGTACATGTGAGCGGGACGCGGGGTGTGAATCTGGGTTATAACTGGTACATGTGAGCGGGACGCGGGGTGTGAATCCGGGTTACATCTGGTACATGTGAGCGGGACGCTGGGTATGAATCTGGGTTATAACTGGTACATGTGAGCGGGACGCGGGGTGTGAATCTGGGTTATATTTGGTACATGTGAGCGGGACGCGGGGTGTGAATCTGGGTTACACCTGGTACATGTGAGCGGGACGCGGGGTGTGAATCTGGGTTACACCTGGTACATGTGAGCGGGACGCGGGGTGTGAATCTGGGTTATAACTGGTACATGTGAGCGGGACGCGGGGTGTGAATCCGGGTTACATCTGGTACATGTGAGCGGGACGCGGGGTGTGAATCTGGGTTATAACTGGTACATGTGAGCGGGACGCGGGGTGTGAATCTGGGTTATATCTGGTACATGTGAGCGGGACGCGGGGTGTGAATCTGGGTTACACCTGGTACATGTGAGCGGGACGCGGGGTGTGAATCTGGGTTACACCTGGTACATGTGAGCGGGACGCGGGGTGTGAATCTGGGTTATAACTGGTAAATGTGAGCGGGACGCGGGGTGTGAATCTGGGTTAAAACTGGTAAATGTGAGCGGGACGCGGGGTGTGAATCTGGGTTATATCTGGTACATGTGAGCGGGACGCGGGGTGTGAATCTGGTACATGTGAGCGGGACGCGGGGTGCGAATCTGGGTTATATCTGGTACATGTGAGCGGGACGCGGGGTGTGAATCTGGGTTATATCTGGTACATGTGAGGGGGACGCGGGGTGTGAATCTGGGTTATAACTGGTACATGTGAGCGGGACGCGGGGTGTGAATCTGGGTTATATCTGGTACATGTGAGCGGGACGCGGGGTGTGAATCTGGGTTATATCTGGTACATGTGAGCGGGACGCGGGGTGTGAATCTGGGTTATATCTGGTACATGTGAGCGGGACGCGGGGTGTGAATCTGGGTTATATTTGGTACATGTGAGCGGGACGCGGGGTGTGAATCTGGGTTATAACTGGTACATGTGAGCGGGACGTGGGGTGTGAATCTGGGTTAAAACTGGTAAATGTGAGCGGGACGCGGGGTGTGAATCTGGGTTATATCTGGTACATGTGAGCGGGACGCAGGGTGTGAATCCGGGTTATAACTGGTACATGTGAGCGGGACGCGGGGTGTGAATCCGGGTTATAACTGGTACATGTGAGCGGGACGCAGGGTGTGAATCTGGGTTACAGCTGGTACATGTGAGCGGGACGCGGGGTGTGAATCTGGATTATATCTGGTACGTGTGAGCGGGACGCGGGGTGTGAATCTGGGTTATATCTGGTACATGTGAGCGGGACGCGGGGTATGATTCTGGGTTACATCTGGTACATGTGAGCGGGACGCGGGGTGTGAATCTGGATTATATCTGGTACATGTGAGCGGGACGCGGGGTGTGAATCTGGGTTATATCTGGTACATGTGAGCGGGACGCGGGGTGTGAATCTGGGTTATAACTGGTACATGTGAGCGGGACGCGGGGTGTGAATCTGGATTATATCTGGTACATGTGAGCGGGACGCGGGGTGTGAATCTGGGTTACATCTGCTACATGTGAGCGGGACGCGGGGTGTGAATCTGGGTTACATCTGGTACATGTGAGCGGGACGCGGGGTGTGAATCTGGGTTATAACTGGTACATGTGAGCGGGACGCGGGGTGTGAATCTGGGTTATAACTGGTACATGTGAGCGGGACGCGGGGTGTGAATCTGGGTTATAACTGGTACATGTGAGCGGGACGCGGGGTGTGAATCTGGGTTATAACTGGTACATGTGAGCGGGACGCGGGGTGTGAATCTGGGTTATATCTGGTACATGTGAGCGGGACGCGGGGTGTGAATCTGGGTTATATCTGGTACATGTGAGCGGGGTGTGAATCTGGGTTATAACTGGTACATGTGAGCGGGACGCGAGGTGTGAATCTGGTACATGTGAGCGGGACGCGGGGTGTGATTCTGGGTTACATCTGGTACATGTGAGCGGGACGCGAGGTGTGAATCTGGGTTATATCTGGTACATGTGAGCGGGGCGCGGGGTGTGAATCTGGGTTACATGTGAGCGGGACGCGGGGTGTGAATCTGGGTTACATCTGGTACATGTGAGCGGGACGCGGGGTGTGAATTTGGGTTATAACTGGTACATGTGAGCGGGACGCGGGGTGTGAATCTGGGTTACATCTGGTACATGTGAGCGGGACGCGGGGTGTGAATCTGGGTTATATCTGGTACATGTGAGCGGGACGCGGGGTGTGAATCTGGGTTACATCTGGTACATGTGAGCGGGACGCGGGGTGTGAATCTGGGTTATAACTGGTACATGTGAGCGGGACGCGGGGTGTGAATCTGGGTTACATCTGGTACATGTGAGCGGGACGCGGGGTGTGAATCTGGGTTACATCTGGTACATGTGAGCGGGGTGCGAGGTGTGAATCTGGGTTATATCTGGTACATGTGAGGGGGACGCGGGGTGTGAATCTGGGTTATAACTGGTACATGTGAGCGGGACGCGGGGTGTGAATCTGGGTTATATCTGGTACATGTGAGCGGGACGCGGGGTGTGAATCTGGGTTATAACTGGTACATGTGAGCGGGACGCGGGGTGTGAATCTGGGTTATATCTGGTACATGTGAGCGGGACGCGGGGTGTGATTCTGGGTTATAACTGGTACATGTGAGCGGGACGCGGGGTGTGATTCTGGGTTACAGCTGGTACATGTGAGCGGGACGCGGGGTGTGAATCTGGGTTATATCTGGTACATGTGAGCGGGACGCGAGGTGTGAATCTGGGTTATATCTGGTACATGTGAGCGGGACGCGGGGTGTGAATCCGGGTTATAACTGGTACATGTGAGCGGGACGCGGGGTGTGAATCTGGGTTATATCTTGTACATGTGAGCGGGACGCGGGGTGTGAATCTGGGTTACATCTGCTACATGTGAGCGGGACGCGGGGTGTGAATCTGGGTTATATCTGGTACATGTGAGCGGGACGCGGGGTGTGAATCTGGGTTATATCTGGTACATGTGAGCGGGACGCGGGGTGTGAATCTGGGTTATAACTGGTACATGTGAGCGGGACGCGGGGTGTGAATCTGGGTTACATCTGGTACATGTGAGCGGGACGCGGGGTGTGAATCTGGGTTACATCTGGTACATGTGAGAGGGACGCGGGGTGTGAATCTGGGTTACATCTGGTACATGTGAGCGGGACGCAGGGTGTGAATCTGGGTTACATCTGGTACATGTGAGCGGGGCGCGGGGTGTGAATCTGGGTTACAGCTGGTACATGTGAGCGGGACGCGGGGTGTGAATCTGGGTTATATCTGGTACATGTGAGCGGGACGCGGGGTGTGAATCTGGGTTACAGCTGGTACATGTGAGCGGGACGCGGGGTGTGAATCTGGGTTATAACTGGTACATGTGAGCGGGACGCGGGGTGTGAATCTGGGTTATATCTGGTACATGTGAGCGGGACGGGGGGTGTGAATCTGGGTTATATCTGGTACATGTGAGCGGGACGCGGGGTGTGAATCTGGGTTATAACTGGTACATGTGAGCGGGACGCGGGGTGTGAATCTGGGTTATATCTGGTACATGTGAGCGGGACGCGGGGTGTGAATCTGGGTTATAACTGGTACATGTGAGCGGGACGCGGGGTGTGAATCTGGGTTATAACTGGTACATGTGAGCGGGACGCGGGGTGTGAATCTGGGTTATAACTGGTACATGTGAGCGGGACGCGGGGTGTGAATCTGGGTTATAACTGGTACATGTGAGCGGGACGCGGGGTGTGAATCTGGGTTATATCTGGTACATGTGAGCGGGACGCGGGGTGTGAATCTGGGTTATAACTGGTACATGTGAGCGGGACGCGGGGTGTGAATCTGGGTTACACCTGGTACATGTGAGCGGGACGCGGGGTGTGAATCTGGGTTACACCTGGTACATGTGAGCGGGACGCGGGGTGTGAATCTGGGTTACATCTGGTACATGTGAGCGGGACGCGGGGTATGAATCTGGGTTAAAACTGGTAAATGTGAGCGGGACGCGGGGTGTGAATCTGGGTTACACCTGGTACATGTGAGCGGGACGCGGGGTGTGAATCTGGGTTATAACTGGTAAATGTGAGCGGGACGCGGGGTGTGAATCTGGGTTAAAACTGGTACATGTGAGCGGGACGCGGGGTGTGAATCTAGTACATGTGAGCGGGACGCGGGGTGTGAATCTGGGTTATAACTGGTACATATGAGCGGGACGCGGGGTGTGAATCCGGGTTACATCTGGTACATGTGAGCGGGACGCGGGGTGTGAATCTGGGTTATAACTGGTACATGTGAGCGGGACGCGGGGTGTGAATCTGGGTTATATCTGGTACATGTGAGCGGGACGCGGGGTGTGAATCTGGGTTACACCTGGTACATGTGAGCGGGACGCGGGGTGTGAATCTGGGTTACACCTGGTACATGTGAGCGGGACGCGGGGTGTGAATCTGGGTTATAACTGGTAAATGTGAGCGGGACGCGGGGTGTGAATCTGGGTTAAAACTGGTAAATGTGAGCGGGACGCGGGGTGTGAATCTGGGTTATATCTGGTACATGTGAGCGGGACGCGGGGTGTGAATCTGGGTTATATCTGGTACATGTGAGGGGGACGCGGGGTGTGAATCTGGGTTATAACTGGTACATGTGAGCGGGACGCGGGGTGTGAATCTGGGTTATATCTGGTACATGTGAGCGGGACGCAGGGTGTGAATCTGGGTTATATCTGGTACATGTGAGCGGGACGCGGGGTGTGAATCTGGGTTATATCTGGTACATGTGAGCGGGACGCGGGGTGTGAATCTGGGTTATATCTGGTACATGTGAGCGGGACGCGGGGTGTGAATCTGGGTTATATCTGGTACATGTGAGCGGGACGCGGGGTGTGAATCTGGGTTATAACTGGTACATGTGAGCGGGACGTGGGGTGTGAATCTGGGTTAAAACTGGTACATGTGAGCGGGACGTAGGGTGTGAATCTGGGTTACATCTGGTACATGTGAGCGGGACGCGGGGTGTGAATCTGGGTTATATCTGGTACATGTGAGCGGGACGCAGGGTGTGAATCTGGGTTATAACTGGTACATGTGAGCGGGACGCGGGGTGTGATTCTGGGTTACAGCTGGTACATGAGAGCGGGGCGCGGGGTGTGAATCTGGGTTATATCTGGTACATGTGAGCGGGACGCGGGGTGTGAATCTGGGTTATAACTGGTACATGTGAGCGGGACGCGGGGTGTGATTCTGGGTTATATCTGGTACATGTGAGCGGGACGCGGGGTGTGAATCTGGGTTATAACTGGTACATGTGAGCGGGACGCGGGGTGTGAATCCGGGTTACATCTGGTACATGTGAGCGGGACGCTGGGTATGAATCTGGGTTATAACTGGTACATGTGAGCGGGACGCGGGGTGTGAATCTGGGTTATATTTGGTACATGTGAGCGGGACGCGGGGTGTGAATCTGGGTTACACCTGGTACATGTGAGCGGGACGCGGGGTGTGAATCTGGGTTACACCTGGTACATGTGAGCGGGACGCGGGGTGTGAATCTGGGTTATAACTGGTACATGTGAGCGGGACGCGGGGTGTGAATCCGGGTTACATCTGGTACATGTGAGCGGGACGCGGGGTGTGAATCTGGGTTATAACTGGTACATGTGAGCGGGACGCGGGGTGTGAATCTGGGTTATATCTGGTACATGTGAGCGGGACGCGGGGTGTGAATCTGGGTTACACCTGGTACATGTGAGCGGGACGCGGGGTGTGAATCTGGGTTACACCTGGTACATGTGAGCGGGACGCGGGGTGTGAATCTGGGTTATAACTGGTAAATGTGAGCGGGACGCGGGGTGTGAATCTGGGTTAAAACTGGTAAATGTGAGCGGGACGCGGGGTGTGAATCTGGGTTATATCTGGTACATGTGAGCGGGACGCGGGGTGTGAATCTGGTACATGTGAGCGGGACGCGGGGTGCGAATCTGGGTTATATCTGGTACATGTGAGCGGGACGCGGGGTGTGAATCTGGGTTATATCTGGTACATGTGAGGGGGACGCGGGGTGTGAATCTGGGTTATAACTGGTACATGTGAGCGGGACGCGGGGTGTGAATCTGGGTTATATCTGGTACATGTGAGCGGGACGCGGGGTGTGAATCTGGGTTATATCTGGTACATGTGAGCGGGACGCGGGGTGTGAATCTGGGTTATATCTGGTACATGTGAGCGGGACGCGGGGTGTGAATCTGGGTTATATTTGGTACATGTGAGCGGGACGCGGGGTGTGAATCTGGGTTATAACTGGTACATGTGAGCGGGACGTGGGGTGTGAATCTGGGTTAAAACTGGTAAATGTGAGCGGGACGCGGGGTGTGAATCTGGGTTATATCTGGTACATGTGAGCGGGACGCGGGGTGTGAATCCGGGTTATATCTGGTACATGTGAGCGGGACGCGGGGTGTGAATCTGGGTTATAACTGGTACATGTGAGCGGGACGCGGGGTGTGAATCTGGGTTATATCTGGTACATGTGAGCGGGGCGCGGGGTGTGAATCTGGGTTACATGTGAGCGGGACGCGGGGTGTGAATCTGGGTTACATCTGGTACATGTGAGCGGGACGCGGGGTGTGAATCTGGGTTACATCTGGTACATGTGAGCGGGACGCGGGGTGTGAATCTGGGTTATAACTGGTACATGTGAGCGGGACGCAGGGTGTGAATCTGGGTTATAACTGGTACATGTGAGCGGGACGCGAGGTGTGAATCTGGTACATGTGAGCGGGCGCGGGGTGTGAATCTGGGTTATAACTGGTACATGTGAGCGGGACGCAGGGTGTGAATCTGGGTTACATCTGGTACATGTGAGCGGGACGCAGGGTGTGAATCTGGGTTATAACTGGTACATGTGAGCGGGACGCGAGGTGTGAATCTGGTACATGTGAGCGGGACGCGGGGTGTGAATCTGGGTTATAACTGGTACATGTGAGCGGGACGCGGGGTGTGAATCTGGGTTATATCTGGTACATGTGAGCGGGACGCGGGGTGTGAATCTGGGTTATATCTGGTACATGTGAGCGGGACGCGGGGTGTGATTCTGGGTTACAGCTGGTACATGTGAGCGGGACGCGAGGTGTGAATCTGGGTTATATCTGGTACATGTGAGCGGGACGCGGGGTGTGAATCTGGGTTATATCTGGTACATGTGAGCGGGACGCGGGGTGTGAATCTGGGTTATAACTGGTACATGTGAGCGGGACGCGGGGTGTGAATCTGGGTTATATCTGGTACATGTGAGCGGGACGCGGGGTGTGAATCTGGGTTATATCTGGTACATGTGAGGGGGACGCGGGGTGTGAATCTGGGTTATAACTGGTACATGTGAGCGGGACGCGGGGTGTGAATCTGGGTTATATCTGGTACATGTGAGCGGGACGGGGGGTGTGAATCTGGGTTATATCTGGTACATGTGAGCGGGACGCGGGGTGTGAATCTGGGTTATAACTGGTACATGTGAGCGGGACGCGGGGTGTGAATCTGGGTTATATCTGGTACATGTGAGGGGGACGCGGGGTGTGAATCTGGGTTATAACTGGTACATGTGAGCGGGACGCGGGGTGTGAATCTGGGTTATATCTGGTACATGTGAGCGGGACGGGGGGTGTGAATCTGGGTTACACCTGGTACATGTGAGCGGGACGCGGGGTGTGAATCTGGGTTATAACTGGTACATGTGAGCGGGACGCGGGGTGTGAATCTGGGTTATATCTGGTACATGTGAGCGGGACGGGGGGTGTGAATCTGGGTTATATCTGGTACATGTGAGCGGGACGCGGGGTGTGAATCTGGGTTATAACTGGTACATGTGAGCGGGACGCGGGGTGTGAATCTGGGTTATATCTGGTACATGTGAGCGGGACGCGGGGTGTGAATCTGGGTTATATCTGGTACATGTGAGCGGGACGCGGGGTGTGAATCTGGGTTACACCTGGTACATGTGAGCGGGACGCGGGGTGTGAATCTGGGTTACACCTGGTACATGTGAGCGGGACGCGGGGTGTGAATCTGGGTTATAACTGGTACATGTGAGCGGGACGCAGGGTGTGAATCTGGGTTACATCTGGTACATGTGAGCGGGACGCGGGGTGTGAATCTGGGTTACAGCTGGTACATGTGAGCGGGACGCGGGGAGTGAATCCGGGTTACATCTGGTACATGTGAGCGGGACGCAGGGTGTGAATCTGGGTTACATCTGGTACATGTGAGCGGGACGCGGGGTGTGAATCTGGGTTATATCTGGTACATGTGAGCGGGACGCGGGGAGTGAATCCGGGTTATATCTGGTACATGTGAGCGGGACGGGGGGTGTGAATCTGGGTTATATCTGGTACATGTGAGCGGGGCGCGGGGTGTGAATCTGGGTTACATGTGAGCGGGACGCGGGGTGTGAATCTGGGTTATAACTGGTACATGTGAGCGGGACGCAGGGTGTGAATCTGGGTTATAACTGGTACATGTGAGCGGGACGCGGGGTGTGAATCTGGGTTATATCTGGTACATGTGAGCGGGGCGCGGGGTGTGAATCTGGGTTACATGTGAGCGGGACGCGGGGTGTGAATCTGGGTTACATCTGGTACATGTGAGCGGGACGCGGGGTGTGAATCTGGGTTACATCTGGTACATGTGAGCGGGACGCGGGGTGTGAATCTGGGTTATAACTGGTACATGTGAGCGGGACGCAGGGTGTGAATCTGGGTTACAGCTGGTACATGTGAGTGGGACGCGGGGTGTGATTCTGGGTTACAGCTGGTACATGTGAGTGGGACGCGGGGTGTGATTCTGGGTTACAGCTGGTACATGTGAGCGGGACGCGGGGTGTGAATCTGGGTTATAACTGGTACATGTGAGCGGGACGCGGGGTGTGAATCTGGGTTACATCTGGTACATGTGAGCGGGACGCGGGGTGTGAATCTGGGTTACAACTGGTACATGTGAGCGGGACGCGGGGTGTGAATCTGGGTTATAACTGGTACATGTGAGGGGGACGCGGGGTGTGAATCTGGGTTATAACTGGTACATGTGAGGGGGACGCGGGGTGTGAATCTGGGTTATAACTGGTACATGTGAGCGGGACGCAGGGTGTGAATCTGGGTTATAACTGGTACATGTGAGCGGGACGCGGGGTGTGAATCTGGGTTATATCTGGTACATGTGAGGGGGACGCGGGGTGTGAATCTGGGTTATAACTGGTACATGTGAGCGGGACGCAGGGTGTGAATCTGGGTTATAACTGGTACATGTGAGCGGGACGCGGGGTGTGAATCTGGGTTATAACTGGTACATGTGAGCGGGACGCGAGGTGTGAATCTGGGTTATATCTGGTACATGTGAGCGGGACGCGGGGTGTGAATCTGGGTTATAACTGGTACATGTGAGCGGGACGCGGGGTGTGAATCTGGGTTACATCTGGTACATGTGAGCGGGACGTGGGGTGTGAATCTGGGTTATATCTGGTACATGTGAGAGGGACGCGGGGTGTGAATCTGGGTTACATCTGGTACATGTGAGCGGGACGCGGGGTGTGAATCTGGGTTACATCTGGTACATGTGAGAGGGACGCGGGGTGTGAATCTGGGTTACATCTGGTACATGTGAGCGGGACGCAGGGTGTGAATCTGGGTTACATCTGGTACATGTGAGCGGGGCGCGGGGTGTGAATCTGGGTTATATCTGGTACATGTGAGCGGGACGGGGGGTGTGAATCTGGGTTATATCTGGTACATGTGAGCGGGACGCGGGGTGTGAATCTGGGTTATAACTGGTACATGTGAGCGGGACGCGGGGTGTGAATCTGGGTTATATCTGGTACATGTGAGCGGGACGCGGGGTGTGAATCTGGGTTATAACTGGTACATGTGAGCGGGACGCGGGGTGTGAATCTGGGTTATAACTGGTACATGTGAGCGGGACGCGGGGTGTGAATCTGGGTTACACCTGGTACATGTGAGCGGGACGCGGGGTGTGAATCTGGGTTATAACTGGTACATGTGAGCGGGACGCGGGGTGTGAATCTGGGTTATAACTGGTACATGTGAGCGGGACGCGGGGTGTGAATCTGGGTTACACCTGGTACATGTGAGCGGGACGCGGGGTGTGAATCTGGGTTATATCTGGTACATGTGAGCGGGACGCGGGGTGTGAATCTGGGTTACAACTGGTACATGTGAGCGGGACGCGGGGTGTGAATCTGGGTTACACCTGGTACATGTGAGCGGGACGCGGGGTGTGAATCTGGGTTACACCTGGTACATGTGAGCGGGACGCGGGGTGTGAATCTGGGTTACATCTGGTACATGTGAGCGGGACGCGGGGTATGAATCTGGGTTAAAACTGGTACATGTGAGCGGGACGCGGGGTGTGAATCTGGGTTATAACTGGTACATGTGAGCGGGACGCGGGGTGTGAATCTGGGTTACACCTGGTACATGTGAGCGGGACGCGGGGTGTGAATCTGGGTTATAACTGGTAAATGTGAGCGGGACGCGGGGTGTGAATCTGGGTTACACCTGGTACATGTGAGCGGGACGCGGGGTGTGAATCTGGGTTATAACTGGTAAATGTGAGCGGGACGCGGGGTGTGAATCTGGGTTAAAACTGGTACATGTGAGCGGGACGCGGGGTGTGAATCTAGTACATGTGAGCGGGACGCGGGGTGTGAATCTGGGTTATAACTGGTACATATGAGCGGGACGCGGGGTGTGAATCCGGGTTACATCTGGTACATGTGAGCGGGACGCGGGGTGTGAATCTGGGTTATAACTGGTACATGTGAGCGGGACGCGGGGTGTGAATCTGGGTTATATCTGGTACATGTGAGCGGGACGCGGGGTGTGAATCTGGGTTACACCTGGTACATGTGAGCGGGACGCGGGGTGTGAATCTGGGTTACACCTGGTACATGTGAGCGGGACGCGGGGTGTGAATCTGGGTTATAACTGGTAAATGTGAGCGGGACGCGGGGTGTGAATCTGGGTTAAAACTGGTAAATGTGAGCGGGACGCGGGGTGTGAATCTGGGTTATATCTGGTACATGTGAGCGGGACGCGGGGTGTGAATCTGGGTTATATCTGGTACATGTGAGGGGGACGCGGGGTGTGAATCTGGGTTATAACTGGTACATGTGAGCGGGACGCGGGGTGTGAATCTGGGTTATATCTGGTACATGTGAGCGGGACGCGGGGTGTGAATCTGGGTTATATCTGGTACATGTGAGCGGGACGCGGGGTGTGAATCTGGGTTATATCTGGTACATGTGAGCGGGACGCGGGGTGTGAATCTGGGTTATATCTGGTACATGTGAGCGGGACGCGGGGTGTGAATCTGGGTTATATCTGGTACATGTGAGCGGGACGCGGGGTGTGAATCTGGGTTATAACTGGTACATGTGAGCGGGACGTGGGGTGTGAATCTGGGTTAAAACTGGTACATGTGAGCGGGACGCAGGGTGTGAATCTGGGTTACATCTGGTACATGTGAGCGGGACGCGGGGTGTGAATCTGGGTTATATCTGGTACATGTGAGCGGGACGCAGGGTGTGAATCTGGGTTATAACTGGTACATGTGAGCGGGACGCGGGGTGTGATTCTGGGTTACAGCTGGTACATGAGAGCGGGGCGCGGGGTGTGAATCTGGGTTATATCTGGTACATGTGAGCGGGACGCGGGGTGTGAATCTGGGTTATAACTGGTACATGTGAGCGGGACGCGGGGTGTGATTCTGGGTTATATCTGGTACATGTGAGCGGGACGCGGGGTGTGAATCTGGGTTATAACTGGTACATGTGAGCGGGACGCGGGGTGTGAATCCGGGTTACATCTGGTACATGTGAGCGGGACGCGGGGTATGAATCTGGGTTATAACTGGTACATGTGAGCGGGACGCGGGGTGTGAATCTGGGTTATATTTGGTACATGTGAGCGGGACGCGGGGTGTGAATCTGGGTTACACCTGGTACATGTGAGCGGGACGCGGGGTGTGAATCTGGGTTACACCTGGTACATGTGAGCGGGACGCGGGGTGTGAATCTGGGTTATAACTGGTACATGTGAGCGGGACGCGGGGTGTGAATCCGGGTTACATCTGGTACATGTGAGCGGGACGCGGGGTGTGAATCTGGGTTATAACTGGTACATGTGAGCGGGACGCGGGGTGTGAATCTGGGTTATATCTGGTACATGTGAGCGGGACGCGGGGTGTGAATCTGGGTTACACCTGGTACATGTGAGCGGGACGCGGGGTGTGAATCTGGGTTACATCTGGTACATGTGAGAGGGACGCGGGGTGTGAATCTGGGTTACACCTGGTACATGTGAGCGGGACGCGGGGTGTGAATCTGGGTTATAACTGGTACATGTGAGCGGGACGCGGGGTGTGAATCTGGGTTACAGCTGGTACATGTGAGCGGGACGCGGGGTGTGAATCTGGGTTATATCTGGTACATGTGAGCGGGACGCGGGGTGTGAATCTGGGTTACATCTGGTACATGTGAGCGGGACGCGGGGTGTGAATCTGGGTTATATCTGGTACATGTGAGCGGGACGCGGGGTGTGAATCTGGGTTATATCTGGTACATGTGAGCGGGACGCGGGGTGTGAATCTGGGTTATATCTGGTACATGTGAGCGGGACGCGGGGTGTGAATCTGGGTTATATCTGGTACATGTGAGCGGGACGCGGGGTGTGAATCTGGGTTATATTTGGTACATGTGAGCGGGACGCGGGGTGTGAATCTGGGTTATAACTGGTACATGTGAGCGGGACGTGGGGTGTGAATCTGGGTTAAAACTGGTAAATGTGAGCGGGACGCGGGGTGTGAATCTGGGTTATATCTGGTACATGTGAGCGGGACGCGGGGTGTGAATCCGGGTTATATCTGGTACATGTGAGCGGGACGCGGGGTGTGAATCTGGGTTATAACTGGTACATGTGAGCGGGACGCGGGGTGTGAATCTGGGTTATATCTGGTACATGTGAGCGGGACGCGGGGTGTGAATCCGGGTTACATCTGGTACATGTGAGCGGGACGCGGGGTGTGAATCTGGGTTATATCTGGTACATGTGAGCGGGACGCGGGGTGTGAATCCGGGTTATAACTGGTACATGTGAGCGGGACGCGGGGTGTGAATCTGGGTGCGGGACGCGGGGTGTGAATCCGGGTTATAACTGGTACATGTGAGCGGGACGCGGGGTGTGAATCTGGGTTATAACTGGTACATGTGAGCGGGACGCTGGGTGTGAATCTGGATTATATCTGGTACATGTGAGCGGGACGCGGGGTGTGAATCTGGGTTATATCTGGTACATGTGAGCGGGACGCGGGGTGTGAATCTGGGTTATATCTGGTACATGTGAGCGGGACGCGGGGTGTGAATCTGGGTTACATCTGGTACATGTGAGCGGGACGCGGGGTGTGAATCTGGGTTACATCTGGTACATGTGAGCGGGACGCGGGGTGTGAATCTGGGTTATAACTGGTACATGTGAGCGGGACGCAGGGTGTGAATCTGGGTTATAACTGGTACATGTGAGCGGGACGCGGGGTGTGATTCTGGGTTACAGCTGGTACATGTGAGCGGGACGCGGGGTGTGAATCTGGGTTATAACTGGTACATGTGAGCGGGACGCGGGGTGTGAATCTGGGTTATATCTTGTACATGTGAGCGGGACGCGGGGTGTGAATCTGGGTTACATCTGGTACATGTGAGCGGGACGCGGGGTGTGAATCTGGGTTACATCTGGTACATGTGAGCGGGACGCGGGGTGTGAATCTGGGTTATAACTGGTACATGTGAGCGGGACGCAGGGTGTGAATCTGGGTTATAACTGGTACATGTGAGCGGGACGCGGGGTGTGAATCTGGGTTACATCTGGTACATGTGAGCGGGACGCGGGGTGTGAATCTGGGTTATAACTGGTACATGTGAGCGGGACGCAGGGTGTGAATCTGGGTTATAACTGGTACATGCGAGCGGGACGCGAGGTGTGAATCTGGGTTATATCTGGTACATGTGAGCGGGACGCGGGGTGTGAATCTGGGTTATAACTGGTACATGTGAGCGGGACGCAGGGTGTGAATCTGGGTTATAACTGGTACATGTGAGCGGGACGCGGGGTGTGAATCTGGGTTATATCTGGTACATGTGAGCGGGGCGCGGGGTGTGAATCTGGGTTACATGTGAGCGGGACGCGGGGTGTGAATCTGGGTTACATCTGGTACATGTGAGCGGGACGCGGGGTGTGAATCTGGGTTATATCTGGTACATGTGAGCGGGACGCGGGGTGTGAATCTGGGTTACATCTGGTACATGTGAGCGGGACGCGGGGTGTGAATCTGGGTTACATCTGGTACATGTGAGCGGGACGCGGGGTATGAATCTGGGTTACATCTGGTACATGTGAGCGGGACGCGGGGTGTGAATCTGGGTTACATCTGGTACATGTGAGCGGGACGCGGGGTGTGAATCTGGGTTATAACTGGTACATGTGAGCGGGACGCAGGGTGTGAATCTGGGTTATAACTGGTACATGTGAGCGGGACGCGGGGTGTGATTCTGGGTTACAGCTGGTACATGTGAGCGGGACGCGGGGTGTGAATCTGGGTTATATCTGGTACATGTGAGCGGGACGCGGGGTGTGAATCTGGGTTATATCTGCTACATGTGAGCGGGACGCGGGGTGTGAATCTGGGTTATATCTGGTACATGTGAGCGGGACGCGGGGTGTGAATCTGGGTTATATCTGGTACATGTGAGCGGGACGCGGGGTGTGATTCTGGGTTATATCTGGTACATGTGAGCGGGACGCGGGGTGTGAATCTGGGTTACATCTGGTACATGTGAGCGGGACGCGGGGTGTGAATCTGGGTTACAACTGGTACATGTGAGCGGGACGCGGGGTGTGAATCTGGGTTACATCTGGTACATGTGAGAGGGACGCGGGGTGTGAATCTGGGTTACATCTGGTACATGTGAGCGGGACGCAGGGTGTGAATCTGGGTTACATCTGGTACATGTGAGCGGGGCGCGGGTGTGTGAATCTGGGTTACAGCTGGTACATGTGAGCGTGACGCGGGGAGTGAATCCGGGTTACATCTGGTACATGTGAGCGGGACGCGGGGTGTGAATCTGGGTTATATCTGGTACATGTGAGCGGGACGGGGGGTGTGAATCTGGGTTATATCTGGTACATGTGAGCGGGACGCGGGGTGTGAATCTGGGTTATAACTGGTACATGTGAGCGGGACGCGGGGTGTGAATCTGGGTTATATCTGGTACATGTGAGCGGGACGCGGGGTGTGAATCTGGGTTATAACTGGTACATGTGAGCGGGACGCGGGGTGTGAATCTGGGTTACACCTGGTACATGTGAGCGGGACGCGGGGTGTGAATCTGGGTTATAACTGGTACATGTGAGCGGGACGCGGGGTGTGAATCTGGGTTATAACTGGTACATGTGAGCGGGACGCGGGGTGTGAATCTGGGTTACACCTGGTACATGTGAGCGGGACGCGGGGTGTGAATCTGGGTTATATCTGGTACATGTGAGCGGGACGCGGGGTGTGAATCTGGGTTAAAACTGGTACATGTGAGCGGGACGCGGGGTGTGAATCTGGGTTACACCTGGTACATGTGAGCGGGACGCGGGGTGTGAATCTGGGTTACACCTGGTACATGTGAGCGGGACGCGGGGTGTGAATCTGGGTTACATCTGGTACATGTGAGCGGGACGCGGGGTATGAATCTGGGTTAAAACTGGTACATGTGAGCGGGACGCGGGGTGTGAATCTGGGTTATAACTGGTACATGTGAGCGGGACGCGGGGTGTGAATCTGGGTTACACCTGGTAAATGTGAGCGGGACGCGGGGTGTGAATCTGGGTTACACCTGGTAAATGTGAGCGGGACGCGGGGTGTGAATCTGGGTTAAAACTGGTACATGTGAGCGGGACGCGGGGTGTGAATCTGGTACATGTGAGCGGGACGCGGGGTGTGAATCTGGTACATGTGAGCGGGACACGGGGTGTGAATCTGGTACATGAGAGCGGGACGCGGGGTGTGAATCTGGTACATGTGAGCGGGACGCGGGGTGTGAATCTGGTACATGTGAGCGGGACGCGGGGTGTGAATCTGGTACATGTGAGCGGGACGCGGGGTGTGAATCTGGTACATGTGAGCGGGACACGGGGTGTGAATCTGGTACATGAGAGCGGGACGCGGGGTGTGAATGTGGTACATGTGAGCGGGACGCGGGGTGTGAATCTGGTACATGTGAGCGGGACGCGGGGTGTGAATCTGGTACATGTGAGCGGGACGCGGGGTGTGAATCTGGTACATGAGAGCGGGACGCGGGGTGTGAATCTGGTACATGTGAGCGGGACGCGGGGTGTGAATCTGGTACATGAGAGCGGGACGCGGGGTGTGAATCTGGGTTATAAAGTCACTTTTTTTATAGAAAGGGCAAAGAGAATAATGTAAAAAAATACAGAGCACTGAAACAGCAAAAATAGTTTATTTTGTAGGAAAAGTTCACATTGAATGATTGGAAAACCCTCACAAAGTATAATTATTCTAAACCATTTTAATCAGAAATCCCTAATCAGGCGACCTTTTATTTCTTAGTTACAGTAAATTACTGCTAAAAAGATTACACAGGAACTGCGTGTTTTATTAAATCATGATCTCAGTCTTCAGCATTATTCTAATTATCATTATTATAATCATCATTATTCTAATTATAATCTCTGTGCGGATTGTGCGGATTGTGCGGATTGTGCGGATTGTGCGGATTGTGCGATCAGTGCTTGGGATATACACACTGCCAAATGATGCAAACTCAACAGGAACACATTCTCATACAGAGCTAAGTATTGTTATAATGCACCTTCCTTTCTCAAGCAAACCCATCCCAACTTTTCCCAAAAGCAAAACTAAAGTCATTTGTCATATATAAAATATACATATTTTTTAATTGTATATATTTTCGTAGTAATTCCTGAGAATAATTTTTCCATCTGGGGCCATGTTTTCCAGTGCTCGGTATCTCGGGAATGGCAAACATGCATAACGGATCAGTTTGGGGAATGTATCGGTGATTCCTGCCCCTGTAGGAGTGCGATCTTCCCCTCCTGCCCCTGTAGGAGCGCGATCTTCCCCTCCTGCCCCTGTAGGAGCGCGATCTTCCCCTCCTGCCCCTGTAGGAGCGCGATCTTCCCCTCCTGCCCCTGTAGGAGAGCGATCTTCCCCTCCTGCCCCTGTAGGAGTGCGATCTTCCCCTCCTGCCCCTGTAGGAGCGCGATCTTCCCCTCCTGCCCCTGTAGGAGCGCGATCTTCCCCTCCTGCCCCTGTAGGAGAGCGATCTTCCCCTCCTGCCCCTGTAGGAGTGCGATCTTCCCCTCCTGCCCCTGTAGGAGAGCGATCTTCCCCTCCTGCCCCTGTAGGAGAGCGATCTTCCCCTCCTGCCCCTGTAGGAGCGCGATCTTCCCCTCCTGCCCCCGTAGGAGAGCGATCTTCCCCTCCTGCCCCGGTGGGAGAGCGATACTCCCCTCCTGCCCCTTATGGTTATGGAGACTTTGGCTTATAAGTGCCTGAGTTGTGCAGCTGGAGTAACCACGCTCTGCTAATGATGCTAACGCAGAACGGGCTTCCCCACCGATACCCCGAAATCTGGGCTTCATGGGGCAGTAAAGCCCGAAGCGAAAGGATCGTTAACACAAACATGTTGTGCTTTTGCTTTTGCAATAAATGAAGATATTTGAAAACGAAGATTAGAAATATTACGTGTTTTCACTTTTACAGCGCTTGTAGGTTAACTCTTTCACGGCCAGAGGAGAGCACAGTGCGGTGAAGGTCGCTGGGGCGGCGTGGATAAAAGAAGGCTGAGCCTTTTCTGTACGTTACGTTGGCATAGATCTGTAACGCGTGCGTTTCAGTGAACGCCCCCACCGCTGCAGGCTCTGGGTACATGTTTAAACGGAGGAACCCGCCCACCTGCAGGTGAACACATACTGGGGATTAGCCCGGTAACTGTCAAAAATGACAAACGTTTGGGGAGTTCCCACGGAGTCCACGAGGCTGTCGTACACTTCGAGGGCGTCGGAGCCCACAGGAGGAGGGCAGCTGTACGACTCTTTGCCCTGTGTAAAGCTGCCAGTCGCCACCTCCGCCTGGAAGATATGGATGAGGCTGGCCGGGCCGGAGGTTTTCCGCGTCTCCTGCATAAGGCTTTCCAGATTTTTCTTGAAGTAAATTCCAGCTCCGTACTTTGAGTCTGAAGAAAGAACAGAAATGTCACTATGTTGCTGGTTTCATTCTGCAGATATCATTTAATGCTGTTGTATTTTGATATAGTGGCAAACGTATACAGGGCTTTCTAGTATAAGTGTACAGACCGTATACTAAAACAGCCGTAAACCTTATAGAGAAATGCAATTCCTGGATCAGAGAGCTGACACTTTGTGATAGACGTATCTAGTGTGCACGGTTACTGATTACCATGTGACAAAGACTTGTGTCTAGTTCTGCGTACAAACGTATAAAATATAAACATCAAATATATAATAAGGTTAAATTACTACATGTAAATGTTTTTTTCAAGTGCAAATGCAGCTGTAATATTCACACCCGCCTCCGGCACGCATGTATATATTCACACCGTGTACGTGCGCGCGCTCACTCCTGCATGCGTGTGTCTATGCACACCCACCTCCATGTCTATGCACACCCACCTCCATGTCTATTCACCCCCCACCTCCCCCGTGTGTGTATTCACTCCCACCTCCCCCGTGTGTGTATTCACTCCCACCTCCCCCGTGTGTGTATTCACTCCCACCTCCCCCGTGTGTGTATTCACTCCCACCTCCCCCGTGTGTGTATTCACTCCCACCTCCCCCGTGTGTGTATTCACTCCCACCTCCCCCGTGTGTGTATTCACTCCCACCTCCCCCGTGTGTGTATTCACTCCCACCTCCCCTGTGTGTGTATGCACACCCACCTCCCCCGTGTCTGCCTATGCACACCCACCTCCTCCGTGTGTATACAGCCTCTGAAACCCCACATTGCAGATGAGATCCTTGAACTGCCCGGGCACGCGCTGGTACAGCTTGTGAATATTGCTCTTATTCCGACGCTTCTCTTCGGTGACATCTTTCTTAGATTGGTAAACCGCCGACAGAACTTTATTCTGTATTTTTTCCATCTGGAAAATGGTTAAATAACATAAGTCTGATGCTCGTGTTAAATAAAATGCAATTACCCATCACATCCCCCTGTGCTCCCCTGGCTGGATTGGGTCCGTTTTAGTGACATTTTTGCTGGTATTATCCTGTGCTATACGTGGACATAACTTCCATCAAAGTATAACAATAATGAGTACAGTAACATAAAAGTAATAATATGCTGCATCATACATGCGCATTGTTGCTTATCAGGCCCTTGCAGTATTGCAGGGGTTAACAGGTAGGTGCAGAAGATGAGGAGGAGGAGGAGGAGCGCTGCAGCCGTGGCTGTGTGCAGGAGTAGTAAAACAGTGCGGGGCTCTCCAGCAATGGGGGTTACATTGGGAAGGAGCCTCTCGGGGTGCTGCGGCTGGTTAATAACTGCTGAGCTGGGGGACGTTACCTGGATTATCTGAAGCTTTGCTTTTACAAACTCTCTTTCTCTGTCTTTAAATTCTTGGCTGGTGGGGGCCACGATCACAGCCTCCGGCCCACACGACTTTGTCCCTTTCTGAGCGTTCGGCAAATAGTCGCGGTTTAAAAGGCCTGGAGAGAGATTTATTCAATAAACCTACAATTCTGCGATCACCGCGCCTGTCACAATATCGCAGCTACTGCAAGACTTCCAGTATGGGAAACCATCGGCAGCAAAACCATTAAACACATAATACGTTGGCACAGCGGCCAACGCAAGTCGCGTCAAGAATACAACGACAAATATAATATCCCAAACACAGACCTACAGTATTTCTCCGGCTGGACACTACAGGCAGGGCAGGGTGTACGCAGGAACACCCCCACCAAATGTGTATACAGAATAAGATAAGTACATAATATATCCACAGCCCCAGGAATTTCCACTTCAAATATGTGTATATCATATAATAAATGTCTTCTCATCAACACTTAAACCCGCCCCAGAGGGACGACCCCAACATAGACGGTATCAAAGGCTATCGGTACAAACTATCTAGAACGTTCTATGCATTTAATAGATCTGACCGCTTGAGTTGTTTTATTCTCTGCTGTTCTCGCCTATGTTCGCACATCTAACTTCCACTCTTTAGGGAAAGTTTAACAAAATACACAGGGAACAACAAACACACACACTGCTGTGTGAAGGCAACAACAGTGCAGCACAAACACACTGCTGTGTGAAGGCAACAACGGTGCAGCACAAACACACACTGCTGTGTGAAGGCAACAACGGTGCAGCACAAACACACACACTACTGTGTGAAGGCAACAACGGTGCAGCACAAACACACACACTGCTGTGTGAAGGCAACAACGGTGCAGCACCAACACACACAGCTGCTGTGTAATGGCAACAACGGTGCAGCACAAACACACACTGCTGTGTGAAGGCAACAACAGTGCAGCACAAACACACTGCTGTGTAATGGCAACAACGGTGCAGCACAAACACATACACTGCTGTGTAATGGCAACAACGGTGCAGCACAAACACACACACTGCTGTGTGAAGGCAACAACGGTGCAGCACCAACACACACAGCTGCTGTGTGAAGGCAACAACGGTGCAACACAAACACACATTGCTGTGTGAAGGCAACAACGGTGCAGCACAAACACACACACTGCTGTGTAATGGCAACAACGGTGCAGCACAAACACTGCTGTGTAATGGCAACAACGGTGCAGCACAAACACACACACTGCTGTGTGAAGGCAACAACGGTGCAGCACAAACACAAACACTGCTGTGTAATGGCAACAACGGTGCAGCACAAACACACTGCTGTGTAATGGCAACAACGGTGCAGCACAAACACACACACTGCTGTGTGAAGGCAACAACGGTGCAGCACAAACACACTGCTGTGTAATGGCAACAACGGTGCAGCACAAACACACAACAAAGGATCCGGCAAAGATCAGAGATTTGAAACGGACTAAAACAATGGAAATTACTTCTCAATAATCTGACATATTCTCTGAAATATTCACTATACTTATGTCATCTAATGTAATGCAATGCGCCGGAATCTCTATAACAGCCTGTTCTTCTCATCTCCTGGGCCTCGTACTATCTGTGTGCACACACAGCTCTTAATAAAACGTTCTACAAAAAGAACAGGCGAGAAACACAAATAGTTACTGAGACTTCCAGCGTGGATAGAACGCCTTCACGTGGCCCTTCACGTGGCTGTGTTTATACAGGCACCGCTTTCTGGTTTGGGGAGGGGTTGGGCAATCCCCCAATCTCAAGAGGGGCGACATATGTCTGCTGGGTGGTTACATTTTAATCTGGTCTGTAACTGTTACATATGTATATAATATATATTATCTCTGTGCATGCAATGTCTTGTATATAATGTATAACCCTGTTCATTTATGTAACTATGTATGTGTAACAATGTATTATTTGTCATCATAACTCTGTGCCCAGGGCATACCTGAAAACGAGAGGTACCTCTCACTGCATTACTTCCTGGTAACACATTTTGTAAATACGGTAAATAAAATAAACTTAATCTACATGATTCCAATACAGGGAGAGGGGCGTCATTGTCCCTCTGTCCTTTCGGACCTCAGTGTCTGGGACAAAACATATGTCTCGTTCTCTGCCCCGAGCTGCAGAGCTTTGTGCCGAATGTACCAAATGTTCTATATATTATTATATATATTATCTTTATCTATATATCATGTCGCCACCTCAGACAGAGCAGATTTCCTCCACACAAAAGGACATAGCTGGTCATTAAAAATGTGAACTTAGATACCGTGCACCCCGTTATAAGGCTCCTATAATCCCTTCCTAAATCATTCCCTCGCAAAGCAATGTGCTAGGCCCTCTGCCAGTGAAGGGGTTAAACACTGTTTCACTTAGTGCTGGAACAGCCTCGCCTCTCGGTATTTCCCCCAAATCTGGATACTCACATTTTCTGTTGAGATGAAAGGTTCGATTCAAATAATTTACAGACATGGTTTTAAAATCAATGACCTGAGCGGTTCCGTTGGCCTCTAACTCCATGTCCCTGTGAGACGCATGCGCTTTCTCTATGTCCTTGTTGGCTTTTGCGGGGTATTTGTGCGTCTCCGTCGCACTCGTGTAGAACCACTGAACGGCCGCCTGGAATAGCTCCTCTTCCAACTCATCAGCGTATTTCTCCTGCGCGTCCAAAAGCATCAACTCCACCAGCACCGCCGCCCTGAGCAGGTCCCGCGGAGCGCCCGTAATCTGCAGCGACGCTCTCCCGTCCGCAAGGTCCTCGGAGATCGTGACGGTTTTGAACTCGGGAGAAACTAACGCTTCGTGCTCCTTTTTTCCAAACAGAAATATATGGTTGTTCTGTATCCGCACACGCTCGGGATTCTGGGTCGTCTGACTCAGCCATGTCTCTGCCTCTTGTACATCTGTCTCACGCTGCCCACTGATCTCCAGAAACATCTCTTCCGCTGCGCTGGCAACGCCGGACCCTGAAGGATAATCAGAACCAAACACCAGAGACAGAATTAATACATAATGAAAAAACGATGTATGTTCAGTAAGTTCAACCGTTTGCTTAATGCCAGACAGGGTGAGATACATGATAAGTTGTGTGGGGCGGTAACGTCGTGTGGCGGAAGCGGAATTGTCAGCTTCTTGTGGATCCGTTAAACTCTGATCTACACAACCGGCTACCAAACTCCTAATCGGACTTTTCGCAAACACAGGACATGCGTGAAATCCTGAGCATGAGCACACACAGCTCATCACAAGGAGGTCTTATTCAACTGAAAGCCTCCGTGGTCTGTGATTTGTGGTTTATATTTTACATGGAGAGGTGTGTGTGTGTGTACACACACACACACATTATATATATATATATATATATATATATATATATATATATATACAGTGTTCGACAAACCTATACATTTGCTCGCCCCGGGCGAGTGGATTTAACCCCCGGGCGAGTAAATATTGGCCCAAGCAGCACACGTTTGGTACTAGGTGGCGAGTAGATTTTTTTGTGTGGCGAGTAAATTTTTTGGTGATTTGTCAACCACTGTTATATATATATATATATATATATATATATATATATATATATATATACACACATACATACATATATATACAGTGGTCGACAAACCACCAAAAAATCTACTCGCCACACAAAAAAATCTACTCGCCACCTAGTACCAAACGTGTGCTGCTTGGGCCAATAGGAGCTCGCCACGATGTTAAATACACTCGCCCGGGGCGAGCAAATGTATAGGTTTGTCGAACACTGTATATATATATACACACACACACACACACACACGGTGCCGCAATCAAATCCAATCCCTATAGATCAAAATAGATCACTGGGCCAGGTGTAGGGGTTATAATTACCCTCGGGCGGTGCTAACAGCCCAAAGTGATATAGAGACAAGAAAGAAGAAAGAGGGTCTATTGTAAGCACTCAAAAGTAATGTGAAAATACAAAATGCATTTTATTAGCAACACAAAACACAAAGGGTTAAAATATACCTAAACACATACACAATGAAAGCTGCTGAACAAAGCAAGGCATCTAGTTCCTGAGGGGTAACATGTACCCTAAACATGCCCGGCTTTTTTGACTAGGTTTTCTTGCACGTGCAATCATTTACACTTTAATATTGTCACAATATAATGACTTTTTTACACCATGAGAGTCATGCGCTGTGTTTTTGCTCTTTTCCAAGTATTTAGAACAGCACGCACGGTCCTGGGGACGCTCTCTTAGTGATAATCACAGATCGTGGGCTGGTGGTATCGGTAAGAAAGCCAGTTTAGTGATATAATTATATTGTAATATGTGTGAAACATGCAGTATATTATATCTGATTTGCAATTATTCTTTCTTTATTTGGTATATTGGCATTCTATATCCAGTTACATTGGAGAGGTATAATGAGGGTGCCGCTGTCCTGAGGGCTCTATAGGGAAGCCCTGTGTGGGAGACATTTGAGTGATTATGGACAGCTGATGCAATCAGAAGAGGCTATGACAGAGGCTCGGAGGTCTTTCCAGAGGACATGCCATATTGGGTTGTTTTGTGTATTGAGGCGTGGGCAGTTTCTTATCAGATGACATCAGTTTGAAGCTGCAGGACCTTTTCTGGTAATAAGAATTAGTGTTAGCAATAGCCGACTAAGGGATATATCTGGGAAAATATCTGGCAGGTGGATAGCTGAAGGTAGTGAGAGGGAGTGTGAGGAAAGAAGGATTCCACCATGAAGGAAAGATGTTTGGAGCAGGGGAACCTGGTTCAATACCCTGTGTCGGCTCCTTGTGACCTTGGGCAAGTCACTTTATCTTCCTGTGACTCAAGCACCAAAAACATAGATTATAAGCTCCATGGGGCAGGGACCTGCGCCTGCAAAATGTCAGCGCTATACAAGAACATGCTAGTATTATTATTATCATGATATTCAGATCAACTACAAGGATCCCACTCAGAGACAGAAAACTATGCAACCATTTATAAGAATACCATAACTGATTTTGACCGTCACTGCCATTTTGTACTATTTTTGTATGTGAGTATTTATCTTCAAAATATTTTTTTCCTTTTTATATGATGAACCAGAATTACTGAGATCTGTTATGCGGGAGTACTTCTGAAAGAGAGGTAAAGGATATTTTACATATCTCTCTAGGACGGAGCTCAGACAGCCCGTGTAAAACCTTCCAGCCGGTACTCACCTCTGTCCCGCGTGTCACCTCTGTCCCACGTGTTATCTCTGCCCCCTCTGTCCCGCGTGTCACCTCTGTCCCGCGTGTCACCTCTGTCCCACGTGTTATCTCTGCCCCCTCTGTCCTGCGTGTCACCTCTGTCCCGCGTGTCACCTCTGTCCCGCGTGTCACCTCTGTCCCGCGTGTCACCTCTGTCCCGCGTGTCACCTCTGCCCCCTGCAGAGCTGGTATTAGACTGCTGGGATTGAGCAGATTTAAACACACCCTGGAAAACCTAGAGAGCAGAGAAGGGGATCAGAGTGTTAGACACACAGGGCCACTGGGCGAGACACCTGGGGGGGGGGGGGGGGGGCAGAGACACTCGCAGGACGCGATTGTGTGTGTGTTTATTAAATTAAAACTGGGTGATTGAAACCTTTACAAAATAAGACAACTACAAGTATTTGAAATCGTGTGTCCTGGGAATATCTGTTACATTGGAACCTGGAGTTCACATCTCCAGTGACTTATCTCTCCCATATCCTGCCCCTTTTCCGTAATATAAATGAATAAAGTGTGCATCAATTGCAAATGATCTCCTTCCCCCATTCTAAATAACTGCAAGGTGCAGCAATGACGGGGAAAGGATGAGCACATTTACATGTCCCCAATGTCACATGTACACGGACTAAACTACCAACGAGGATTCTGGGTAATGATATGCAAATGAGCTGTGTGTGCGTGTCTCTTCTATCTGGACATGCCAATTCCACGCTTTAACCTAATAAATGTATCCGTGCCATTAGTTCAGCTCGATCCCATGTGAGACTCTGCGTCCAGCTCGTGTTTCAGGGAAACCGCGTGTCTCTGCAGAGGAACGGGACGGACAGAGCAGCCTCTCACCTCCTCCCGGAAATGTCCATTTTGGAGCAATATTGATGTAAAATACTGTATTACAGGGACTATTAATATTAAAGCTGCAGTTCAGTCTTTTTTTATTTATTTTTTTACTTCAATAGTTTTATGTGCAATCTCTAATTACCTAAAGAACTGTATAGCTGCAGGTCAATTCGTTCTCCATGTATTGATTGGCGAAATTTGGTGACATAATTAGTGAAGGGATCTGTTTATATTCTGCTTCAGTCCGTCAGTGGAAGCTCATGAATATTCATGAGCACTCCTGCACTGACATGTGCTAGAGGGAGGGCAGGGCTGACAGAGGGGTGTGCCAGAGCTTGTGACAGGGCATGAAGGGGCAGTGCCTTAGCAAATGGCTGTTAAAATAGAATACAAGAAAATTGGTCTTTCAAAGTTGTTTTTTTAAAACAGAAAATGCTAAAAGTATTTTTTCTTACTACAGAACTGATTTATTAAAAAAAACACACATGCAGGATATTGCCTGAACTGCAGCTTTAATGCCATTGTCATTAGTAACACAGCCCCCACTGTATCTCAGCCCCCACTGTATCTCAGCCCCCTGTGTAACACAGCCCCCTGTGTAACACAGCCCCCACTGTATCTCAGCCCCCACTGTAACACAGCCCCCCCTGTAATCTCAGCCCCCACTGTATCTCAGCCCCCTGTGTAACACAGCCCCACTGTATCTCAGCCCCCTGTGTAACACAGCCCCACTGTATCTCAGCCCCCCTGTGTAACACAGCCCCACTGTATCTCAGCCCCCCTGTGTAACACAGCCCCACTGTATCTCAGCCCCCCTGTGTATCTCAGCCCCCACTGTATCTCAGCCCCCTGTGTAACACAGCCCCCACTGTATCTCAGCCCCCCTGTGTAACACAGCCCCACTGTATCTCAGCCCCCCTGTGTATCTCAGCCCCCACTGTATCTCAGCCCCCACTGTATCTCAGCCCCCTGTGTAACACAGCCCCACTGTATCTCAGCCCCCCTGTGTATCTCAGCCCCCACTGTATCTCAGCCCCCACTGTATCTCAGCCCCCTGTGTAACACAGCCCCCACTGTATCTCAGCCCCCTGTGTAACACAGCCCCACTGTATCTCAGCCCCCTGTGTATCTCAGCCCCCACTGTATCTCAGCCCCCCTGTGTAACACAGCCCCACTGTATCTCAGCCCCCCTGTGTATCTCAGCCCCCACTGTATCTCAGCCCCCACTGTATCTCAGACCCCTGTGTAACACAGCCCCCACTGTATCTCAGCCCCCACTGTATCTCAGCCCCCTGTGTAACACAGCCCCACTGTATCTCAGCCCCCCTGTGTATCTCAGCCCCCACTGTATCTCAGCCCCCACTGTATCTCAGCCCCCTGTGTAACACAGCCCCCACTGTATCTCAGCCCCCCTGTGTAACACAGCCCCCACTGTATCTCAGCCCCCACTGTATCTCAGCCCCCCTGTGTAACACAGCCCCACTGTATCTCAGCCCCCTGTGTAACACAGCCCCCGCTGTATCTCAGCCCCCACTGTATCTCAGCCCCCACTGTATCTCAGCCCCCTGTGTAACACAGCCCCCACTGTATCTCAGCCCCCTGTGTAACACAGCCCCCACTGTATCTCAGCCCCCACTGTATCTCAGCCCCCTGTGTAACACAGCCCCCACTGTATCTCAGCCCCCACTGTATCTCAGCCCCCTGTGTAACACAGCCCCACTGTATCTCAGCCCCCTGTGTAACACAGCCCCCACTGTATCTCAGCCCCCACTGTATCTCAGCCCCCACTGTATCTCAGCCCCCACTGTATCTCAGCCCCCTGTGTAACACAGCCCCCTGTGTAACATAGCCTTCCTGTAACACTGCACCCCCTGTAACACAGCCCCCGTAATACAGCGCCCCATAACACTGCCCCCCCCCCCGTAACACAGCCCCCACTGTATCTCTGCCCCATGTGTAACACAGCCCCCCTGTCACACAGCCCCCACTGTATCTCAGCCCCTGTGTAACACAGCCCCACTGTATCTCAGCCCCCTGTGTAACACTGCCCCCCCCCCCCGTAACACAGCCCCCACTGTATCTCTGCCCCATGTGTAACACAGCCCCCCTGTCACACAGCCTCCACTGTAACACTGCCCACCCGGTAACACAGCTCCCCTTGTAACACAGTGTCACGGGAGATCAGGCCATTTACACCTTTTTATTCGGATCATATATTGAGCAAAACAAGTAAATTAAATAAATTGTAAATGTATTCACAGGAAAAGGCAAAACACACAATGTTCACAAACTACATAAAAAAAGACTCACTTACTTGGGAACTGGGGTGTAAGACTATACTCTCCTAAGTGCAGGGAATCTTACCTAAGAAGTTTCCCCAAACACTGAGATTTTAGCCTGCTGCAATGTCCTAGAACTGAAATCAGCCCGCCGTTCCAGACGCCCCCCCCTCTCCCCCTCCCCAGGGGTCTGGATTTTCACGTGGTGCTTAGAATGTTGGGGAACTCCCAAATCTGATGGGCGCAGGGGTTTATAATACCTCATTCCCAGGACACTGCCCCTATCAGAAGCGTGAGAACATTCTCAGCAGCCAATCAGAGCAGGGCTCATCTGGCTGATGGTGTCAGAGAAAGGGGCGTGGCTATCTGCGGGGAAGGCTCTGCAGAGTCTGAAAGAACCCAAATGGCTGTTGGGGACCCTTCTTGCAACCAAATGGCCCGACAACTCCTGCAAACAAAAGGAATACATTTTCGCCCCAATATCCCACCTAAAACTTACACTCCCAAAATCTGGAGTTTCTACGACAGGGAACCCCAAAAAGCCCCTAAACAGGTCAGGTTTTTCTATACAGGGGACTTCCATAGCCCACAAACCCAATACAGGTTCTGGGACACCTTGGCACTAACTGGGGTACCCCTATGTTATCTAGGAATTCCCACAGCTACAGGAACACTTTTCATCCCTGTGCCTCATTTTACTGCGCACAAACATATATGTACTTAAAGCTGCAGTTCAGTCTTTTTTTTTTTAATTATTTTTTTTACTTCAATAGTTTTATGTGGGCAATCTCTAATTACCTAAAGAACTGTATAGCTGCCGGTCAATTCATTCTCCATGTATTGATCGGCAAAATTTGGTGACATCATTAGAGAAGGGATATGTTTTTCATCTGCTTCTGTCAGTCAGTGGAAGCCATGAATATTCATGAGCACTCCTGCACTGACATGTGCTAGAGGGAGGGCAGTGCTGACAAAGGGGTGTGCCAGGGCTTGTGACAGGACATGAAGGGGCAGTGCCTTAGCAAATGCTTGTTAAAATAGAATACAAGAAAATTGGTCTTTCAAAGTTTTTTTTAAAACAGAAAATGCTAAAAGTATTATTTCTTACTACAGAACTGATTTATTAAAAAAACCCCACACATGCAGGATATTGACTGAACTGCAGCTTTAACACACTTTGTTAATAAAATATACACTTTAACAATCCTAAGTCTTTCTGGTTATGGGAAATAGAATAAAAAGCTGCACTCCGCTTTTCACCAGCCATATTCCCCACACACTATTGCATAGGCTTAGTATGGATTCTAAGAATCCCCTCACAACCTTGTATGTATGGTTGGAGCACCTCAGAACCCCTATACTGGTTCTGGGTGACCTGAGCATTTATCCCCATTAACCTAGGGACCCCTTGACTGGTTCAGGGACATCTTACATCCCTATGCCCCTTCTACCTTTCTTGTCTGCGCTGAAGCAGGGAACCGATCCATGAACCCCTATATAGGTTCTGTGTGACCTGGGCATTTAATCCATTAACCTAGGGACCCCTTGACTGGTTCAGGGACACCCCACATCCCTATGCCCCTTTTACCTTTCTGGTCTGTGCTGAAGCAGGGAACCCCTAGTGGCGAGTCCCTCCCTGTTACACAGCCCCCCGCCCCTGAAGCACAGCCCCCGTAACACAGCCCCCTTGTAACATAGCCAGCCCCCGTAACACTAGCCCCCCTGTAACACTAGCCCCCCCTGTAACACAGCCCCTCCCCGCCGGCCTCCTCCAATATGGTAACATAATTTAAAGGTTAATTTAGCAGTTGGGTAGGGGGTTAAAGTTGGGGTTTTAGGGTAACGGGATTAGGGTAATGTGTTGCGTTGGGGTTAGGGGTTACGATTAGGGGGTTTTAGGGTAAGGAGTAAAATTAGGAATTTACCTTGGCGGTGAAGTCGGTGAAATCTCTGGTGGTGAGAGGTCCCTGTGGTGAGAGGTCTCTGCGGCGCGGTGAGAGGTCTCTGCGGTGATAGGTCCCTGCGGCGCAGTGATAGGTCCCTGCGGCGCAGTGAGAGGTCCCTGCGGTGAGAGGTCCCTGCGGCGCAGTGAGAGGTCCCTGCGGCGCGGTGAGAGGTCCCTGCGGCGCAGTGAGAGGTCCCTGCGGCGCGGTGAGAGGTCCCTGCGGTGAGAGGTCCCTGCGGCGCGGTGAGAGGTCCCTGCGGTGAGAGGTCCCTGCGGCGCGGTGAGAGGTCCCTGCGGCGCGGTGAGAGGTCCCTGCGGCGCGGTGAGAGGTCCCTGCGGTGAGAGGTCCCTGCGGCGTGGTGAGAGGTCTCTGCGGTGAGAGGTCTCTGCGGTGAGAGGTCCCTCCGGTGACAGGTCCCTGCGGCGCGGTGAGAGGTCCCTGCGGTGAGAGGTCCCTGCGGTGAGAGGTCCCTGTGGCGCGGTGAGAGGTCTCTGCGGTGAGAGGTCCCTGTGGCGCGGTGAGAGGTCTCTGCGGTGAGATGTCCCTGCGGCGCGGTGAGAGGTCCCTGCGGCGCGGTGAGAGGTCTCTGTGGTGAGAGGTCTCTGCGGTGAGAGGTCCCTGCAGTGACAGGTCCCTGTGGCGCGGTGAGAGGTCCCTGCGGCGCGAGGTCCCTGTGGCACAGCGAGAGGTCTCTGCGGCGCGGTGAGAGGTCTCTGCGGCGCGGTGAGAGGTCCCTGTGGTGCGATTAAAGGTTTCTGCGGCGCAGTGAGAAGTCCCTGCGGTGAGAGGTCCCTGCGGCGCGGTGAGAGGTCCCTGCGGCGTGGTGAGAGGTCCCTGTGGTGATGTCACGGTTGTACTCGCCACAAACCAGGACCGGACCGCAGGGCTGAGGTGGGGTTGTAGAATCACCGACCTTAGACCGCGCAGACTGGTCCGGAGTGCGCAGTTCATAGTCGTACATAGCAGGGTCAGGATTGGAGAAGGCAACATCGTCGTTATTCAAGCAAGAGTTCGGCAACAGGTAGACAGGAGTTCCCCGCTTCAGCTTAGGAGCGTGCGTGCGGGAGTGGCCTCTGTGCGAGGAGCGGCCTCGGCCCATGACGCCGGTCTCAGCAGGGGGAGACAGTAGGCTGGCGTAAGTACACCGCAGGGCAGCGTTGGCAAAACCAACGCTTCAGCACCGATGACCAAAGCAGGCCTCTGAGTAGAGGGAAGCAGCAGGCCTCAGGATACTCAGGAAGTCAGGCCTCTGCGTAGAAGCAGGCCTCAGGATACTCAGGAAATCAGGCCTCTGCGTAGAAGCAGGCCTCAGGATACCAGGAAGTCAGGCCTCTGCGTAGAATGAGGCCTCAGGATACTCAGGAAATCAGGCCTCTGCGTAGAAGCAGGCCTCAGGATACTCAGGAAGTCAGGCCTCTGCGTAGAAGCAGGCCTCAGGATACTCAGGAAGTCAGGCCTCTGCGTAGAAGCAGGCCTCAGGATACTCAGGAAGTCAGGCCTCTGCGTAGAAGCAGGCCTCAGGATACTCAGGAACTACTAACAAAAAACAGAGAAGTTAGTACACAAGGAGACAAGCCAAGGGCTTGTGGCACAACACGAAACGTCCAGGGAAGGAATTATGCTCGGCTCTGAATCAGAGCCAAAGCCCAACATATAAAGGACGGAGATCCAATCACAGGGGGAGGGTGTGTGAGTATTCCTCCAATGATGGAGCACAGGGCAGAAGCTGCAATGAGAGGCAGCACATGTGCCATTGATTGCCAGAGGAAGCTTTTGTAACTGCAGAGGTCTGCAAGGCTAGAATCAAAGCCAGGAGCGGATTCCTTACAGGTGAGAGGTCCCTGCGGTGAGAGGTCCCAGTGGCGCAGTGAGAGGTCCCTCCGGAGCGGAGAAAGGTCCCTGCGGCGTGGTGAGAGGTCCCTCCGGCGCGGAGAAAGGTCCCTGCGGCGCGGTGAGAGGTCCCTGCGGTGCGGTGAGAGGTCCCAGTGGCGCGGTGAGAGGTCCCAGTGGCGCGGTGAGAGGTCCCTGCGGCGCGGCGAGTGGCGGCTAAATGCCGGCAGAGATATATGCCGTGACCAATGCCCTAGATTGCTCTAGGATTACCTCCATACTGTGCAATTACCTCTATACTGTGCGATTTACCTGTATACTGTGGGATTACCTCCATACTGTGCAATTACTTCTATGTGGTGGCATTAACCCTGTACCGTGGGATTACCCCAATAATGTGAGATTACCCCTATACTATGCCATTACCCCTATACTGTGGTATTGCCCTGATACTGTAGGCTTGCGCAGATACTGTGGGATTACCACTTTACTGTGGGATTACCTCCATACTGTGGTATCACCTCCATACTGTGCAATTGTCTCTGTACTGTGGGATTACCCCTTTACTGTGGGATTACCCCTTTACTGTGGGATTACCCCTATACTGTGGGATTATCCCTATACTGTGGATTACCCCGATACTGTGGGATTACATCGATACTGTGGGATTACTCCTATACTGTGGGATTACCCCGGTACTGTGCAATTTTCTCTGAACTGTGGATTACCCCGGTACTGTGGGATTACCCCGATACTGTAGGATTACCCCGATACTGTGGGAAATCCCAGAGTATCGAGGTAATCCTATAGTATCGGGGTAATACTATAGTATCTATACTGTGGGATTACCCCAATACTGTGGGATTACCCCAGTACTGTGGGATTACCCCGATACTATAGAAATCCCACAGTATTGGGGTAATCCTATAGTATCGGGGTAATCCTATAGTATCTATACTGTGGGATTACCCCAATACTGTGGGATTACCCCGGTACTGTGGGATTACCCCGATACTATAGAAATCCCACAGTATCGGGGTAATCCTATAGTATCTATACTGTGGGATTACCCCTGTACTTTGGCCTCCCTTTGATTCCTGCCTGATTACTCTGGGCTGGCAGTCTAAGGAATATTCTGCTCATGAAAAGTAACATTGATAATCTGACCATTTCCATATAATATTTACACAGACACATACATATATAATACACACATACATACACACACACACACACACACACACACACACACACACACACACACACACACATTATATATATATTTATACATACATACATACACATACATATATACATACATATATACATACATACATATATATATACATACATACACACACACACACATACAGTATTATATATATATATATATATATATATATTTCTACATACATACACATATATACATACATACTATATACATATATACATATACTAGCTGAGAGCCCCGGCGTTGCCCGGGATGTTTGTGGTGTGGGTGTGGCATTTGGGTGGGGGAGTGGTCCACGCGGCCCATGTGCGGTGGTAGTGCTGCTGTGGCTGTACTGATGGTGATTGTATCGGTGTGCTGATTTGGGAGGTTTTGGTGCTGATGTGGGGGTGCGGATGTGGGTGTGCCGATGGGGGAGGTGCAAAGGTGGCGATGTGTGGGTGCTGATGGTGTTGATGGGGGCTGGGAATGGTGGGGAGGCGAGAATGCCAGTGTGCTGGGGGGGCATGGGATACCGGTGTGCTGATGTGGTGGTGCTGGGGTGTGTGTGTGTATACATGTTTGTGTGTATACATTGTATGTGTGTGTGTGTATACATGTGTGTGTGTGTGTGTATGTGTACGTGTGTGTGTATACACGTGTGTGTGTGTGTGTATACACATGTGTGTGTGTATACACGTGTGTGTATACACGTGTGTGTGTGTATACACGTGTGTGTGTGTATACACGTGTGTGTATACACATGTGTATGTATATATTGTGTGTGTGTATACGTGTGTGTATACACATGTGTGTGTATACACGTGTATACATGTTTGTGTGTGTGTATACATGTGTGTGTGTGTATACATGTGTGTGTGTATACATGTGTGTGTGTGTATACATGTGTATGTGTGTGTGTATACATGTGTGTGTGTGTATACATGTGTATGTGTGTATACATGTGTGTGTGTGTGTGTGTGTGTATAAATGTGTGTGTGTATACATGTGTGTGTATATACATGTGTGTGTACACATGTTGTGTGTGTGTGTACACATGTGTGTGTGTACACATGTGTGTGTACACACGTGTGTGTACACACGTGTGTGTACACACGTGTGTGTACACACGTGTGTGTGTACACACGTGTGTGTGTACACACGTGTGTGTGTACACACGTGTGTGTGTACACACGTGTGTGTGTACACACGTGTGTGTGTACACACGTGTGTATACACACACATGTGTGTACACACACATGTGTACACACACATGTGTGTACACACGTGTGTGTGTACACACGTGTGTGTGTACACACATGTGTGTGTACACACATGTGTGTGTACACACATGTGTGTGTACACATGTGTGTGTACACACATGTGTGTGTATACACATGTGTGTGTGTGTGTATACACGTGTGTGTGTGTATACACGTGTGTGTGTGTATACATGTGTGTGTGTGTGTATACATGTGTGTGTGTGTGTATACATGTGTGTGTGTGTATATATTATGTGTATGTATACCTGTGTGTATACGTGTGTGTGTATGTGTACATGTGTGTGTGTGTATGTCTCCATGTGTGTGTGAGTATGTCTCCATGTGTGTGTGTACGTGTACATGTGTGTGAGTATACGTGTACATGTGTCTGTGTGTGTACGTGTCTACGTGTACATGTGTGTGTGTGTGTGTACGTGTACATGTGTGTGTGTGTGTGTGTACGTGTCTACGTGTACATGTGTGTGTGTGTCTACGTGTACATGTGTGTGTGTGTCTACGTGTACATGTGTGTGTGTCTACGTGCGTGTGTGTACGTGTGTGTGTGTGTGTGTGTGTGTGTACGTGTGTGTGTGTGTGTGTGTGTACGTGTGTGTCTACGTGTGTGTCAATGTGTGTGTGTTTGTGTCTACGTGTGTGTGTTTGTGTATACGTGTGTGTGTGTATACGTGTGTGTGTGTGTGTGTATACGTGTGTGTGTCTACGTCTGTGTGTGTGTGTGTGGTGTGTGTGTCTACGTGTGTGTGTGTGTGTCAACGTGTGTGTGTGTGTGTCTGTGTCCCTGTGTGTCCTTTGGCCCGTGACTCCGCCTCAGGGAAGGGGGGGGGGGGGTGGGGGGGGAGGTGGTGGGGTGGGGGGGGGGAGGTGGTGGGAAGGGGGGGTGGGGGGGAGGTGGTGGGAAGGAGGGGGGTGGGGGGGAAGGGGAGGTGGGGGGGAGGTGGTGGGAAGGGGAGGGGGTGGGGGGGAGGTGGTGGGAAGGGGGGGGGTGGGGGGGAGGTGGTGGGAAGGGGGGGGGGGGGGGGAAGGGGGGGGAGGTGGTTGGGAAGGGGGGTGGGGGAGGTGGAAGGGGGGTGGAGGTGGTGAGGAGGTGGTGGGAGGTTGTAAGGGGGGAGTGAAGGGAAGGTGAAGGGGGGTGGAGGGGAGGTGAAGGGGAGGTGAAGGGGGGGGGTGGAGGGGAGGTGAAGGGTGGGGGTGGAGGGGAGGTGAAGGGGGGGGGTGGAGGGGAGGTGAGGGGGGGGGAGGTGAGGGGGGGGAGTGGAGGGGAGGTGGAGGGGAGGTGAGGGGAGTGGAGGTGAAGGGGGGGGGGTGGAGGGGAGGTGAAGGGGGGGGGTGGAGGGGAGGTGAAGGGGGGGGTGGAGGGGAGGTGAAGGGGGGGGTGGAGGGGAGGTGAAGGGGGGGGTGGAGGGGAGGTGAAGGGGGGGGTGGAGGGGAGGTGAAGGGGGGGGTGGAGGGGAGGTGAAGGGGGGGTGGAGGGGAGGTGAAGGGGGGTTGGAGGGTAGGTGAAGGGGGGGTGGGGGGGGGTGGGGGGTGAAGGGGAGGGGGGGGGGGGGGGGTTGAGGGGGGGTGAAGGGGAGGTGGGGGGGGTGGAGGGGAGGTGAAGGGGGGGTGGGGGGGGGGGGTGAAGGGGAGGTGGGGGGGGGGGGGTGAAGGGGAGGTGGGGGGGGGTGAAGGGGAGGTGGGGGGGGGGTGAAGGGGAGGTGGGGGGGGGGGTGAAGGGGAGGTGAAGGGGGGTGGAGGTGAAGGGGGGGTGGAGGGGAGGTGAAGGGGGGTGGAGGGAGGTGGAAGGGAAGTGGAGTGAGGGGAGGTGAGGGGTGGGTGAGGGGAGGTGAGGTGAAGGGGGGTGAGGGGAGGTGAAGGGGGGTGAGGGGAGGTGAAGGCCGCTCCCTCACCCGTCCGGCAGCTCCCTCACCCGTCCGGCCGCTCTCACGTGGATCTGAGGCGGGAGGCAGCTTGTTGTGGCCGCTCCCCCGCTGTGTCCCGGGCGCTCGCTCGCTCCGCTGACTGTAGCGGCGCCGGGGGGGGGGGGGGGGTGGAGGGGAGGTGATTTGAAGGGGGGTGAGGGGTGGGCGAAGGCCGCTCACTCACCCGTCCGGCCGCTCCCACGTGGATCTGAGGCGGGAGGCAGCTTGTTGTTGCCGCTCCCCCGCTGTGTCCCGGGCACTCGCTCCTCCGCTCACTGTAGCGGCGCCGAGGGGGGGGGGGTGTTTGAAAGCGCGGGAGACACGGGGAGAGGAGGACGTGCGCGCGTGTGGAGGCTGATTTCGGGGAGGAAGAGGCGGAGGCTCCGGCGGGTATGTGAGCCCCCCCCCCGGGTTATACATGCTGCTAATGTACACCCCCCCCTACTGTGTGTGTGTGAGTGTGAGTGTGTGTGTGTGTGTGTGTCCCTGTGTGTGTCCCTGTGTGTGTGTGTTTGTGTCCCTGTGTGTGTGTTTTGTGTCCCTGTGTGTCCTTTGGGCCGTCACTCCGCCTCAGGCCAATGAGAGGTGTGCGGGGGCGGCCCAAGGGACCAATGAGATTTCCCCTAGGGACACCGGACATCCAGCAGGCAGGCAGGCTGGCATGCATGCAGGCAGGCATACAGTGCTTTCACTAATATAGTATAAGAAGATACATACATACATACACACATATACATACATATACATACATACACACACACACACACACACACATATATTATATATATATTTATACATATGTGATGGATTGGATAAAATGCCTATTTCTTCATCTGTAATACTTTGCTATGATTCCTTACTCAAAATGGCTACCGCAGTTACCCCTCCCTTCAAGTAAGGAAGATGGCACCGAGGAATTCCCTCAAATGCTGATGTGTCCAAGAAAACCTACAATAACAAGACCATAAATCATAACAACAAGACCATACAAGGACTGAGACCTAACAAAGAACCACTGAGACAGCTCTTTTGCATACAAACCCCCTCCCATACAGCCCCTGTATATGAACGCAGGCTCTGTAGGAATAAAGTCAGACATTATCATACTGAACGTGTGTCAGCGTGATTTTTTTCTCAGTGCACGCATTACCTACGTAGGAAACTAATCAGGACGGGGACAGATACTCTGCAGACGATTGTTCTGATCCAAATCACATACATATATACACATATATACATACATATATACAGTGTTCGACAAACCTATACATTTGCAGGCCCTGGGCGAGTGGATTTAACATCGTGGCGAGCTCCTATTGGCCCAGGCATCACACGTTTGGTACTAGGTGGCGAGTAGATTTTTTGGTGATTTGTCGACCACTGCATATATACATACATACATACATATATACATACATATATACATACACAATCTGACCATTTCCATATAATATTTACACAGACACATGTAACTCGCCTGGAAAGTGTCTCTGTCCTCAGGGTGAATCACAAAATACACGTCCATGATCCGGTGCTGAGACTGCGCAAACATGGAGACTGCGCGCGTCATGATGTCAGCCACGGTCCGTTTGGGAAAACCCAAGTTTCCTGTTCCCAAAGCCGGAAATGAGATGGAAGAAAAACCGCCTCCGTGTGCCAGCGCCAAGCACCAAGATACCACGTCACCCAGCATCTGCAGGAAATGATCATTCACGTGTTACTGTGACACGTGTAACCACATGCCATGTTACTGTGACAAGTGTGACCCCCATTCACATGTTACTGTGACACGTGTGACCCCATTCACATGTTACTATGACACGTGTGACCCCATTCACATGTTACTGTGACACGTGTGACCCCGTTCACGTTACTGTTATACATGTAACCCCATACACATGTTACTGTGACACATGTAACCCCATTCACATGTTACCGTGACAAGAGTAACCTCATTCACATGTTACCGTGACACGTGTAACCCCATTCACATGTTACCATTACACGTGTAACCCCATTCACATGTTACTGTTACACGTGTAACCCCATTCACATGTTACTGTTACTCGTGTAACCCAATTCACATGTTACACGTGTAACCCATTCACATGTTACTGTTACTCGTGTAACCCAATTCACATGTTACACGTGTAACCCCATTCACATGTTACTGTTACTCGTGTAACCCAATTCACATGTTACAAGTGTAACCCCATTCACATGTTACGGTTATTCATGTAACCCCATTCACATATTACAAGTGTGACCCCATTCACATGTTGCCGTGAAACGTGTAACCCCATTCACATGTTACTGTTACACGTGTAACCCCATTCACGTTACTGTTACACGTGTAACCCCATTCACATGTTACCGTGACACGTGTAACCCCATTCACATGTTACTGTTACACGTGTAACCCCATTCACATGTTACTGTTACACGTGTAACCCCATTCACGTTACTGTTACACGTGTAACGTCATTCACGTTACTGTTACACGTGTAACCCCATTCACATGTTACCGTGACACGTGTAACCCCATTCACATGTTACTGTTACACGTGTAACCCCATTCACATGTTACTGTTACACGTGTAACCCCATTCACGTTACTGTTACACGTGTAACCCCATTCACATGTTACCGTGACACGTGTAACCCCATTCACATGTTACTGTTACACGTGTAACCCCATTCACATGTTACTGTTACACGTGTAACCCCATTCACATGTAACTTTTACGTGACACATGTAACCCTTTCTGTGCTGGCGCTCTGCACACTGTCAGATACACTACGGCTGGATAAGTGCATTATCACGTTAGAAAGTAAAGGTTTATTGCAGCTTAAAACCAGAAAACAGACACTAACCCTATATTATTACTATTATTACTATTATTACTATTATTAATGTAGAAAAACGATTTGGATTTCCTCACGCTGCTGTTTAACCAACTGTAAAATCATCGAAAATAAAATACGACTTTCCGAGGCTATAAACACGTACAGATGGGATCAGACAGTCACTTACAGCAGGAGCTTCCCACAATGCTTTGCATTCACAGCAGCAAGGCATTGTGGGACGTGACTTTGGAAGCTCCCGCAGTGAGTGACAGCGATAACCCCCTATACTGCCTGCACACACTGAGGGGCTGTTTGGGGGATTACTAAGCGTGTGTCCCACGAGCTCGGGACACTACATACTGCCTGGGATCGGTCACCGTTTGTTAGCGGTAGTCTGATGAGTCGGCGATGAGATTTCTTATTAGGACTGATATTTTCTAGCTGGGGGGGGGGCAGTGTAATAAAGGTCGGGACGGGGCACAGTGTAATAAAGGTCGGGACGGGGGACAGTGTAATAAAGGTCGGGACGGGGGACAGTGTAATAAAGGTCGGGACGGGGCACAGTGTAATAAAGGTCGGGACGGGGGACAGTGTAATAAAGGTCGGGACGGGGGGCAGTGTAATAAAGGTCGGGACGGGGCACAGTGTAATAAAGGTCGAGACGGGGGGCAGTGTAATAAAGGTCGGGACGGGGCACAGTGTAATAAAGGTCGGGACGGGGCACAGTGTAATAAAGGTCGGGACGGGGGACAGTGTAATAAAGGTCGGGACGGGGGCCAGTGTAATAAAGGTCGGGACGGGGGACAGAGTTAATAAAGGTCGGGACGGGGGACAGTGTAATAAAGGTCGGGACAGGGCACAGTGTAATAAAGGTCAGGACGGGGCACAGTGTAATAAAGGTCGGGACGGGGGACAGTGTAATAAAGGTCGGGACGGGGGACAGTGTAATAAAGGTCGGGACGGGGCACAGTGTAATAAAGGTCGGGACGGGGGACAGTGTAATAAAGGTCGGGACGGGGGACAGTGTAATAAAGGTCGGGACGGGGGACAGTGTAATAAAGGTCGGGACGGGGGACAGTGTAATAAAGGTCGGGACGGGGCACAGTGTAATAAAGGTCGGGACGGGGACAGTGTAATAAAGGTCGGGACGGAGGACAGTGTAATAAAGGTCGGGACGGGGCACAGTGTAATAAAGGTCGGGACGGGGCACAGTGTAATAAAGGTCGGGACGGGGACAGTGTAATAAAGGTCGGGACGGGGGACAGTGTAATAAAGGTCGGGACGGGGCACAGTGTAATAAAGGTCGGGACGGGGACAGTGTAATAAAGGTCGGGACGGGGGACAGTGTAATAAAGGTCGGGACGGGGGACAGTGTAATAAAGGTCGGGACGGGGGACGGTGTAATAAAGGTCGGGACGGGAGACGGTGTAATAAAGGTCGGGACGGGAGACGGTGTAATAAAGGTCGGGACGGGAGACGGTGTAATAAAGGTCGGGACGGGGCACGGTGTAATAAAGGTCGGGACGGGGCACAGTGTAATAAAGGTCGGGACGGGGGACAGTGTAATAAAGGTCGGGACGGGGCACAGTGTAATAAAGGTCGGGACGGGGGACAGTGTAATAAAGGACGGGACGGGGCACAGTGTAATAAAGGTCGGGACGGGGCACAGTGTAATAAAGGTCGGGACGGGGCACAGTGTAATAAAGGTCGGGACGGGGGACAGAGTTAATAAAGGTCGGGACGGGGGACAGTGTAATAAAGGTCGGGACGGGGGACAGTGTAATAAAGGTCGGGACGGGGCACAGTGTAATAAAGATCGGGACGGGGGACAGTGTAATAAAGGTCGGGATGGGGGACAGAGTTAATAAAGGTCGGGACGGGGGACAGTGTAATAAAGGTCGGGACGGGGCACAGTGTAATAAAGGTCGGGACGGGGGACAGTGTAATAAAGGTCGGGACGGGGCACAGTGTAATAAAGGTCGGGACGGGGGACAGTATAATAAAGGTCGGGACGGGGCACAGTGTAATAAAGGTCGGGACGGGGGACAGTGTAATAAAGGTCGGGATGGGGCACAGTGTAATAAAGGTCGGGACAGGGCACAGTGTAATAAAGGTCGGGACGGGGGACAGTGTAATAAAAGTCGGGACGGGGGACAGAGTTAATAAAGGTCGGGACGGGGGACAGTGTAATAAAGGTCGGGACGGGGCACAGTGTAATAAAGGTCGGGACGGGGCACAGTGTAATAAAGGTCGGGACGGGGGACAGTGTAATAAAGGTCGGGACGGGGGACAGTGTTATAAAGGTCGGGACGGGGGACAGTGTAATAAAGGTCGGGACGGGGCACAGTGTAATAAAGGTCGGGACGGGGGACAGTGTAATAAAGGTCGGGACGGGGGACAGTGTAATAAAGTTCGGGACGGGGGACAGTGTAATAAAGGTCGGGACGGGGCACAGTGTAATAAAGGTCGGGACGGGGCACAGTGTAATAAAGGTCGGGACGGGGGACAGTGTAATAAAGGTCGGGACGGGGGACAGTGTAATAAAGGTCGGGACGGGGGACAGTGTAATAAAGGTCGGGACGGGGGACAGTGTAATAAAGGTCGGGACGGGGCACAGTGTAATAAAGGTCGGGACGGGGGACAGTGTAATAAAGGTCGGGACTGGGCACAGTGTAATAAAGGTCGGGACGGGGCACAGTGTAATAAAGGTCGGGACGGGGGACAGTGTAATAAAGGTCGGGACGGGGGACAGTGTAATAAAGGTCGGGACGGGGCACAGTGTAATAAAGGTCGGGACGGGGCACAGTGTAATAAAGGTCGGGGCGGGGGACAGTGTAATAAAGATCGGGACGGGGGACAGTGTAATAAAGGTCGGGACGGGGGACAGTGTAATAAAGGTCGGGACGGGGCACAGTGTAATAAAGGTCGGGACGGGGCACAGTGTAATAAAGTTCGGGACGGGGCACAGTGTAATAAAGGTCGGGACGGGGCACAGTGTAATAAAGGTCGGGACGGGGGACAGTGTTATAAAGGTCGGGACGGGGGACAGTGTAATAAAGGTCGGGACGGGGGACAGTGTAATAAAGGTCGGGACGGGGGACAGTGTAATAAAGGTCGGGACGGGGGACAGTGTAATAAAGATAGGGACGGGGCACAGTGTAATAAAGGTCGGGACGGGGCACAGTGTAATAAAGGTCGGGACGGGGGACGGTGTAATAAAGGTCGGGACGGGGACAGTGTAATAAAGGTCGGGACGGGGCACAGTGTAATAAAGGTCGGGACGGGGGACAGTGTAATAAAGGTCGGGACGGGGCACAGTGTAATAAAGGTCGGGACGGGGCACAGTGTAATAAAGGTCGGGACGGGGGACAGTGTAATAAAGGTCGGGACGGGGGACAGTGTAATAAAGGTCGGGACGGGGGACAGTGTAATAAAGGTCGGGACGGGGGACAGTGTAATAAAGGTCGGGACGGGGCACAGTGTAATAAAGATAGGGACGGGGCACAGTGTAATAAAGGTCGGGACGGGGCACAGTGTAATAAAGGTCGGGACGGGGGACAGTGTAATAAAGGTCGGGACGGGGGACAGTGTAATAAAGTTCGGGACGGGGGACAGTGTAATAAAGGTCGGGACGGGGCACAGTGTAATAAAGGTCGGGACGGGGGACAGTGTAATAAAGGTCGGGACTGGGCACAGTGTAATAAAGGTCGGGACGGGGGACAGTGTAATAAAGGTCGGGACGGGGCACAGTGTAATAAAGGTCGGGACGGGGCACAGTGTAATAAAGGTCGGGACGGGGGACAGTGTAATAAAGGTCGGGACGGGGCACAGTGTAATAAAGGTCGGGGCGGGGGACAGTGTAATAAAGATCGGGACGGGGGACAGTGTAATAAAGGTCGGGACGGGGGACAGTGTAATAAAGGTCGGGACGGGGCACAGTGTAATAAAGGTCGGGACGGGGCACAGTGTAATAAAGGTCGGGACGGGGCACAGTGTAATAAAAGTCGGGACGGGGCACAGTGTAATAAAGGTCGGGACGGGGGACAGTGTAATAAAGGTCGGGACGGGGCACAGTGTAATAAAGGTCGGGACGGGGCACAGTGTAATAAAGGTCGGGACGGGGGACAGTGTTATAAAGGTCGGGACGGGGCACAGTGTAATAAAGGTCGGGACGGGGGACAGTGCTGCAGGGGGAGGCAGAACAAGCCGAGGTGAAAGGGCAGCATGAGAATTACTGAGGGGGTCAGTGGTTGGCTGGTGTTGGGGGTGTGAGAGAAGAAGCCATATACAGGGGCAAGAAAACGTTGGTGAACCCCAAAGATAATGACGGAAATTATATGATAACCGTCTTGAATCAAAACCAGTCTTTTCTTAAGTATCCAATAGGGTTTATTTATATTAACCAATTCCATGGAAGTAACATCCAGGGATCGGCAGGTCCCTCTCGCTTTGGCTAATGTGAGTTTTCATGGCTCAACTATCACAAAAAGACTGAACAAGAATGGTGCTCCTGGAAGGATCGCCAGGAGGAAACACTGCTCATAATACATCATTTCGTTTCAAAAGACATGGAATTGGTGAATATAAACCCAATTGGATATTTAAGAATATCATGGAAAATCTATGGTATTTCCGTAATTATCCTTGCGGTTCCCAAACTTTTTCCCGCCCCTGTGCGCTGTTATGTAGCTGACCCTCCCGCCCCAACCAATAGATGGTAACATAAGAATGGAATAAAGGACAATACAGGACCGGTAACGGTCAGAACCCTCCTCGTGTATTTATTAAAGTTTCTTAACTGTAAAACAGGCAAAACCAGCACTGACAAACAGCACCTGATTTATTGGAGATTTATATATATATATATATATATATATATATATATATATATATATATATATATAGATAGATAGATAGATAGATAGATAGATAGATAGATAGATAGATAGATAGAACAACATTACCATTCTCACGTCCGGTAAAGGAAAACAGCACTCAGATCAGTATAAGCAAAAAAGTCTGTATTAGGCATCAGTACAAAATGAACAGGTCGCCCCAACCGACGTTTCGGTTCCGGAGTGGAACCTTTCTTAAGGGGGGTGCACCCCCCGAAACGTCGGATTGAGTGACCTGTTCATTTTGTACTGATGCCTAATACAGACTTTTTTGCTTATACTGATCTGAGTGCAGTCTTCTGTTACCGGACGTGACAATGGTAATGTTGTTCTATTATCTTAATATATAAAATCGAAAGGTTAGTGCTAGATGCGGTGAATCTGATTGGTACTCAGCCTCTGGCCAATCAGATTGGTGGATCTATGACATCACCCAACTGCCACTCTCTTCCCCCTCGGCCACACACACACACACTCTCTCTCTCTCCTCTTCCCCCCCACCCCCCCATCACACTCACCCTCACGTGCACCGCCCTGCACCGGCTCCCGGACGGAGGGGAAGCGCGGCCCTCCTGCCCCAGCCGCCAACGCTCACTTCCCTCCCTCCCCGGTGCTCACTTCTCTCCCTCCCCACCGCTCACTTCCCTCCCTCCCCACCGCTCACTTCCCTCCCTCCCCACCGCGGGGACAGGCAGTGGGCAGGCAGCCTCCGGAAGGCCCCCCTCCCTCCTGCAGCTGCCTCTGGTAAGATGGCAGCGCCGAGTGGGCGGAAGCCTCCGGAAGGACCCCCTTCCTCCTGCAGCTGCCCCCGGTAAGATGGCGGCGCACAGCGGGCAGGCGGGGGGTGGTATTCAGTCAGGAGAGAGGGGGGGGGGAGTCAGTCAGGAGAGAGGGGGGGGGGGAGTCAGTCAGGAGAGAGGGGGGGGGAGTCAGGAGAGAGGGGGGGAGTCAGGAGAGAGGGTGGGGGAGAGAGTCAGGAGAGAGGGGGGGGAGTCAGTCAGGAGAGAGGGAGGGGAGTCAGGAGAGAGGGGGGGAGTCAGGAGAGAGGGTGGGGGAGAGGGTCAGGAGAGAGGGGGGGGAGAGAGGGAGTCAGGAGAGTGGGGGGGGAGAGGGAGTCAGGAGAGAGGGGGGGAGAGGGAGTCAGGAGAGGGGGGGGAGAGGGAGTCAGGAGAGGGGGGGGGAGAGAGGGAGTCAGGAGAGAGGGGGGAGAGAGGGAGTCAGGAGAGAGGGAGTCAGGAGAGAGGGGGAGAGAGGGAGTCAGGAGAGAGGGAGTCAGGAGAGAAGGGGGGGAAGGAGGGGAAGCATGAACAGCTGTGAAGAGGGGGGGAAGGGAGTTGAGAGGGAGGATGGGGGAGCCAGAACATTACATCAAGGGCAACGCCGGGTATAGCAGCTAGTTATTATTATTAGAGACTGGCACCTGTTGATGTTTTTTAGTACATTGAGTGCAAGCTGAAATTTGATTCTATATATATATATATATATATACAAACAAACACAGATTAACCCCATTATAGCGCGGTCCTCGGGGGTCACCCGCAACCACCGCGTTATAAACGGGGTCGCGGAAAAAAAAATGACCGCTAAAAAAAAATATATACATTTTTCAAAGTTTTTTTTTTTTGTGGTGGTACCGCGTCCGCCGGAGGGGGAAAGCTGAGAACTCTCCCAGCATTCCCAGACCCGGTGGGGCAGCGGCAACCGCACGCAGCACTTACCCGGCATCTGGCAGCTCTTCTCCCTGTCTCTGCTTCCTGCTTCCGTCTTGCGAGAGCAAGCTCTCTTAAAGAGACAGTGTGTCTCAGTGTGTGTGTGTGTGTATTTGACTGTGTGAGACTGTGTGTGTCAGTGTATGTGTGTCAGTGTGCTGTGAGTGTGTGTGTGTGTGTGTGTGTGTGCAGTGTGCTGTGAGTGTATGCAGTGTGCTGTGAGTGTATGCTGTGAGTGTGCTGTGTGTGCAGTGTGCTGTGAGTGTGTGCAGTGTGCTGTGAGTGTGTAGTGTGCTGTGTGTGCTGTGAGTGTGTGCAGTGTACTGTGAGTGTATGCAGTGTGCTGTGAGTGTGTGCAGTGTGCTGCGAATGTATGCAGTATGCAGTGTGCTGTGAGAGTGTGCAGTGTGTGCAGTGTATGTGCAAAAATAAATAAATATATATATTTTTTTTTTAATTCGGGGTCCACGCTCAAACCACGTTACAGCGGATCGCGCTATAACGGGGTTGAGCTGTATATACAGTATGACCTTCAGTCTGATTCTAAAACACTCACCTGTTCTGAGCCCTGGTACCTCATGTACGGTAACACAGCATGGTACACACACCTGCAGGGGAGGTTGTGTCCCTGTGTGGGTATCACTGTGCCATTGCTCACATATCCATATCCGACTTTATTTCTGATTTCAGCTTGCAGACCAGAACCTGCTCTTTTCAGGATTGCTTCTGAGATTTTCCCACAAGAAAGATCCAGAGAAGCATCGACGGAATTTACAATAACGTCAGTCTGTAAAGAGAAGAAACAGGATATTAGTACTGCGGTCACAGTGTGTACCCCACGGCACCCTAATCACACAACGCCGGGCACAGTGTGTACCCCACAGCACCCTAATCACACAACGCCTGGCACAGTGTGTATCCCACAGCACCCTAATCACACAACGCCGGGCACAGTGTGTACCCCACGGCACCCTAATCACACAACGCCTGGAACAGTGTGTACCCCACAGCACCCTAATCACACAACACCTGGAACAGTGTGTACCCCACAGCACCCTAATCACACAACGCCTGATACAGTGTGAATGCCATGGCACCCTAATCACACAATGCCTGGCACAGTGTGAATGCCACAGCACCCTAATCACACAACGCCTGGCACAGTGTGTATCCCACACCCACAGCACCCTAATCACACAACGCCTGGCACAGTGTGAATGCCACGGCACCCTAATCACACAATGCCTGGCACAGTGTGAATGCCACGGCACCCTAATCACACAACGCCTGGCACAGTGTGTACCCCACGGCACCCTAATCACACAATGCCTGGAACAGTGTGTATCCCACACCCACAGCACCCTAATCACACAACGCCTGGCACAGTGTGTACCCCACAGCACCCTAATCACACAACGCCTGGCACAGTGTGTACCCCACAGCACCCTAATCACACAACGCCTGGCACAGTGTGTACCCCACGGCACCCTAATCACACAACGCCTGGCACAGTGTGTACCCCACGGCACCCTAATCACACAGCGCCTGGTACAGTGTGTATCCCACAGCACCCTAATCACACAACGCCTGGCACAGTGTGTTTCCCACGGCACCCTAATCACACAGCGCCTGGCACAGTGTGTATCCCACAGCACCCTAATCACACAGCGCCTGGCACAGTGTGTACCCCACAGCACCCTAATCACACAACGCCTGGCACAGTGTGTATCCCACAGCACCCTAATCACACAATGCCTGGCATAGTGTGTACCCCACAGCACCCTAATCACACAATGCCTGGCACAGTGTGTATCCCACAGCACCCTAATCGCACAACGCCTGGCACAGTGTGTATCCCACACCCACAGTACCCTAATCACCCAACGCCTGGCACAGTGTGTATCCCACGGCACCCTAATCACACAACGCCTGGCACAGTGTGTATCCCACGGCACCCTAATCACACAACGCCTGGCACAGTGTGTACCCCACACCCACGGCACCCTAATCACACAACGCCTGGCACAGTGTGTATCCCACGGCACCCTAATCACACAACGCCTGGCAGAGTGTTTATCCCACACCCACGGCACCCTAATCACACAACGCATGGCACAGTGTGTATCCTACGGCCACCTAATCACACAACGCCTGGCACAGTGTGTACCCCACAGCACCCTAATCACAACGCCTGGCACAGTGTGTTTCCCACGGCACCCTAATCACACAATGCCTGGCACAGTGTGTTTCCCACGGCACCCTAATCACACAACGCCTGGCACAGTGTGTACCCCACAGCACCCTAATCACACAATGCCTGGCACAGTGTGTTTCCCACAGCACCCTAATCACACAACGCCTGGCACAGTGTGTTTCCCACGGCACCCTAATCACACAACGCCTGGCACAGTGTGTTTCCCACAGCACCCTAATCACACAATGCCTGGCACAGTGTGTTTCCCACAGCACCCTAATCACACAACGCCTGGCACAGTGTGTTTCCCACGGCACCCTAATCACACAACGCCTGGCACAGTGTGTTTCCCACAGCACCCTAATCACACAACGCCTGGCACAGTGTGTTTCCCACAGCACCCTAATCACACAGCGCCTGGCACAGTGTGTACCCCACAGCACCCTAATCACACAACGCCTGGCACAGTGTGTATCCCACAGCACCCTAATCACACAATGCCTGGCATAATGTGTACCCCACAGCACCCTAATCACACAATGCCTGGCACAGTGTGTATCCCACAGCACCCTAATCGCACAACGCCTGGCACAGTGTGTATCCCACACCCACAGTACCCTAATCACCCAACGCCTGGCACAGTGTGTATCCCACAGCACCCTAATCACACAATGCCTGGCATAGTGTGTACCCCACAGCACCCTAATCACACAATGCCTGGCACAGTGTGTATCCCACAGCACCCTAATCGCACAACGCCTGGCACAGTGTGTATCCCACACCCACAGTACCCTAATCACCCAACGCCTGGCACAGTGTGTATCCCACGGCACCCTAATCACACAACGCCTGGCACAGTGTGTATCCCACGGCACCCTAATCACACAACGCCTGGCACAGTGTGTACCCCACACCCACGGCACCCTAATCACACAACGCCTGGCACAGTGTGTATCCCACGGCACCCTAATCACACAACGCCTGGCAGAGTGTTTATCCCACACCCACGGCACCCTAATCACACAACGCATGGCACAGTGTGTATCCTACGGCCACCTAATCACACAACGCCTGGCACAGTGTGTACCCCACAGCACCCTAATCACAACGCCTGGCACAGTGTGTTTCCCACGGCACCCTAATCACACAATGCCTGGCACAGTGTGTTTCCCACGGCACCCTAATCACACAACGCCTGGCACAGTGTGTACCCCACAGCACCCTAATCACACAATGCCTGGCACAGTGTGTTTCCCACAGCACCCTAATCACACAACGCCTGGCACAGTGTGTTTCCCACGGCACCCTAATCACACAACGCCTGGCACAGTGTGTTTCCCACAGCACCCTAATCACACAATGCCTGGCACAGTGTGTTTCCCACAGCACCCTAATCACACAACGCCTGGCACAGTGTGTTTCCCACGGCACCCTAATCACACAACGCCTGGCACAGTGTGTTTCCCACAGCACCCTAATCACACAACGCCTGGCACAGTGTGTTTCCCACAGCACCCTAATCACACAGCGCCTGGCACAGTGTGTACCCCACAGCACCCTAATCACACAACGCCTGGCACAGTGTGTATCCCACAGCACCCTAATCACACAATGCCTGGCATAATGTGTACCCCACAGCACCCTAATCACACAATGCCTGGCACAGTGTGTATCCCACAGCACCCTAATCACACAACGCCTGGCACAGTGTATATCCCACACCCACGGCACCCTAATCACACAACGCATGGCACAGTGTGTATCCTACGGCCACCTAATCACACAACGCCTGGCACAGTGTGTATCCCACAGCACCATAATCACAACGCCTGGCACAGTGTGTTTCCCACGGCACCCTAATCACACAACGCCTGGCACAGTGTGTATCCCACGGCACCCTAATCACACAATGCCTGGCACAGTGTGTACCCCACAGCACCCTAATCACACAGCGCCTGGCACAGTGTGTACCCCACGGCAACCTAATCACACAACGCCTGGCACAGTGTGTACCCCACACCCACGGCACCCTAATCACACAACGCATGGCACAGTGTGTATCCTACGGCACCCTAATCACACAGCGCCTGGCACAGTGTGTACCCCACAGCACCCTAATCACACAACGCCTGGCACAGTGTGTACCCCACAGCACCATAATCACAACGCCTGGCACAGTGTGTTTCCCACAGCACCCTAATCACACAACGCCTGGCACAGTGTGTACCCCACGGCACCCTAATCACACAACGCCTGGCACAGTGTGTATCCCACGGCACCCTAATCACACAATGCCTGGCACAGTGTGTACCCCACAGCACCCTAATCACACAGCGCCTGGCACAGTGTGTACCCCACGGCAACCTAATCACACAACGCCTGGCACAGTGTGTACCCCACACCCACGGCACCCTAATCACACAACGCCTGGCACAGTGTGTATCCCACAGCACCCTAATCGCACAACGCCTGGCACAGTGTGTATCCCACATCCACAGCACCCTAATCACACCACGCCTGGCACAGTGTGTATCCCACAGCACCCTAATCACACAATGTCTGGCACAGTGTGTATCCCACAGCACCCTAATCACACAACGCCTGGCACAGTGTATATCCCACACCCATGGCACCCTAATCACACAACGCAATGCACAGTGTGTATCCTACGGCCACCTAATCACACAACGCCTGGCACAGTGTATATCCCACACCCACGGCACCCTAATCACACAACGCCTGGCACAGTGTGTATCCTACGGCCACCTAATCACACAACGCCTGGCACAGTGTGTATCCCACAGCACCCTAATCACACAGCGCCTGGCACAGTGTGTACCCCACAGCACCCTAATCACACAACGCCTGGCACAGTGTGTTTCCCACAGCACCCTAATCACACAACGCCTGGCACAGTGTGTATCCCACGGCACCCTAATCACACAACGCCTGGCACAGTGTGTATCCCACAGCACCATAATCACAACGCCTGGCACAGTGTGTTTCCCACTGCACCCTAATCACACAACGCCTGGCACAGTGTGTATCCCACGGCACCCTAATCACACAATGCCTGGCACAGTGTGTACCCCACGGCAACCTAATCACACAACGCCTGGCACAGTGTGTACCCCACACCCACGGCACCCTAATCACACAACGCATGGCACAGTGTGTATCCTACGGCCACCTAATCACACAACGCCTGGCACAGTGTGTACCCCACAGCACCATAATCACAACGCCTGGCACAGTGTGTTTCCCACGGCACCCTAATCACACAACGCCTGGCACAGTGTGTACCCCACGGCACCCTAATCACACAACGCCTGGCACAGTGTGTATCCCACGGCACCCTAATCACACAATGCCTGGCACAGTGTGTACCCCACAGCACCCTAATCACACAGCGCCTGGCACAGTGTGTACCCCACGGCAACCTAATCACACAACGCCTGGCACAGTGTGTACCCCACACCCACGGCACCCTAATCACACAATGCCTGGCACAGTGTGTACCCCACACCCACGGCACCCTAATCACACAATGCCTGGCACAGTGTGTACCCCACAGCACCCTAATCACACAGCGCCTGGCACAGTGTGTACCCCACGGCAACCTAATCACACAACGCCTGGCACAGTGTGTACCCCACACCCACGGCACCCTAATCACACAACGCCTGGCACAGTATGTATCCCACAGCACCCTAATCACACAACGCCTGGCACAGTGTGTATCCCACATCCACAGCACCCTAATCACACAACGCCTGGCACAGTGTGTATCCCACAGCACCCTAATCACACAATGCCTGGCACAGTGTGTATCCCACAGCACCCTAATCACACAACGCCTGGCACAGTGTATATCCCACACCCATGGCACCCTAATCACACAACGCATGGCACAGTGTGTATCCTACGGCCACCTAATCACACAACGCCTGGCACAGTGTGTATCCCACAGCACCCTAATCACACAGCGCCTGGCACAGTGTGTACCCCACAGCACCCTAATCACACAACGCCTGGCACCGTGTGTTTCCCAGAGCACCCTAATCACACAACGCCTGGCACAGTGTGTATCCCACGGCACCCTAATCACACAACGCCTGGCACAGTGTGTATCCCACAGCACCATAATCACAACGCCTGGCACAGTGTGTTTCCCACTGCACCCTAATCACACAACGCCTGGCACAGTGTGTATCCCACGGCACCCTAATCACACAATGCCTGGCACAGTGTGTACCCCACGGCAACCTAATCACACAATGCCTGGCACAGTGTGTACCCCACACCCACGGCACCCTAATCACACAACGCATGGCACAGTGTGTATCCTACGGCCACCTAATCACACAACGCCTGGCACAGTGTGTACCCCACAGCACCATAATCACAACGCCTGGCACAGTGTGTTTCCCACGGCACCCTAATCACACAACGCCTGGCACAGTGTGTACCCCACGGCACCCTAATCACACAACGCCTGGCACAGTGTGTATCCCACGGCACCCTAATCACACAATGCCTGGCACAGTGTGTACCCCACAGCACCCTAATCACACAGCGCCTGGCACAGTGTGTACCCCACGGCAACCTAATCACACAACGCCTGGCACAGTGTGTACCCCACACCCACGGCACCCTAATCACACAATGCCTGGCACAGTGTGTACCCCACACCCACGGCACCCTAATCACACAATGCCTGGCACAGTGTGTACCCCACAGCACCCTAATCACACAGCGCCTGGCACAGTGTGTACCCCACGGCAACCTAATCACACAACGCCTGGCACAGTGTGTACCCCACACCCACGGCACCCTAATCACACAACGCCTGGCACAGTATGTATCCCACAGCACCCTAATCACACAACGCCTGGCACAGTGTGTACCCCACGGCACCCTAATCACACAACGCCTGGCACAGTGTGTACCCCACGGCAACCTAATCACACAACGCCTGGCACAGTGTGTACCCCACACCCACGGCACCCTAATCACACAACGCCTGGCACAGCTCCTCTAATACTGCTTTACCCTTATTGTATCCTGTCTGAGCCGTCCCAGGCAGCACCTACTGTACAGAAATGTGTCACTAATGTGATCACAAGCAATCTGTATCCTGATACAGGTGGGTTCTAGCAGGCCGGGTTATCCAGAACACACACACAGGTTATCCAGAACACACACACACACACACAGAGACACATGTACAGGTTATCCAGAACACACACACACACACACACAGAGACACATGTACAGGTTATCCAGAACACACACCGCTTATCCAGAACACACACACAGGTTATCCAGAACACACACACACACACAGAGACACATGTACAGGTTATCCAGAACACACACACATAGAGACACATGTACAGGTTATCCAGAACACACACACATAGAGACACATGTACAGGTTATCCAGAACACACACACATAGAGACACATGTACAGGTTATCCAGAACACACACCGCTTATCCAGAACACACACAGACACATTTACAGGTAATCCAGAATCGGCACAGTTTATCCTGAACACACAGGTTGTCCAAAACGCACAGAAGGTCCCCTCCTGGGATTATTTGTAGTAATTAAGGTCCCCTCCTGGGATTATTTGAAGTAATTAAGGTCCCCTCCTGGGATTATTTGTAGTAATTAAGGTCCCCTCTGTAATTATTTGTAGTAATTTAGGTCCCCTCCTGGGATTATTTGTAGTAATTAAGATCCCCTCCTGGGATTATTTGCAGTAATTAAGGTCCCCTCTGGGATTATTTGTAGTATTTAAGGTCCCCTCCTGGGATTATTTGCAGTAATTAAGGTCCCCTCCGGGGATTATTTGTAGTAATTAAGGTCCCCTCCTGGGATTATTTGCAGTAATTAAGGTCCCCTCCTGGGATTATTTGCAGTAATTAAGGTCCCATCAGGGGATTATTTGTAGTAATTAAGGTCCCCTCCAGGGATTATTTGTAGTAATTAAGGTCCCCTCCTGGGATTAGTTGTAGTAATTAAGGTCCCCTCCTGGGATTATTTGTAGTAATTAAGGTCCCCTCCTGGGATTATTTGTAGTAATTAAGGTCCCCTCTGTGATTATTTGCAGTAATTAAGGTCCCCTCCTGGGATTATTTGTAGTAATTAAAGTCCCCTCCTGGGATTATTTGCAGTAATTAAGGTCCCCTCCTGGGATTATTTGCAGTAATTAAGGTCCCCTCCTGGGATTATTTGCAGTAATTAAGGTCCCCTCCTGGGATTATTTGCAGTAATTAAGGTCCCCTCCTGGGATTATTTGTAGTAATTAAGGTCCCCTCTGGGGATTATTTGTAGTAATTAAGTTACATAGTTACATAGTTACATAGTTACACAGTTACATAGTTACATAGTTACATAGTTACATAGTTACACAGTTACATAGTTACACAGTTACATAGTTACACAGTTACATAGTTACATAGTAGATGAGGTTGAAAAAAGACGTACGTCCATCAAGTTCAACCTATGCTAAATTTAGACAACAGATACTTTATCCTATATCTATACTTACTTATTGATCCAGAGGAAGGCAAACAAAAAACCCCATTAAGGGGAAAAATTAATTCCTTCCTGACTCCAAGAATTGGCAATCGGATTAATCCCTGGATCAACATCCTTCCCATGTATACTTATTTGGTATATCCCTGTATACCTTTCCCATCTAAATAGATGTCCAACCTTTTTTTGAACAAATCTATTGTATCTGCCATCACAGTCCCCATGGGTAATGAATTCCACATTGTAACTGCCCTTACTGTAAAGAACCCTTTCCTTTGTTGCTGGTGAAATTTCCTTTCCTCCAACCTTAAGGGATGGTCCCGAGTCCTTTGTACTGCCCGTGGGATGAATAGTTCTTTTGAAAGCTCTTTGTATTGTCCCTGAATATATTTGTATATAGTTATCATATCCCCTCTTAGACGCCTCTTTTCTAATGTAAATAAATCTAATTTAGCTAGCCTCTCCTCATAAGTTAGAATGTCCATCCCCTTTATTAATTTTGTGGCTCTTCTCAGCACTCTCTCTAGTTCCATAATGTATTTTCTTAGGATTGGTGCCCAAAATTGTACTCCATATTCAAGGTGTGGTCTTACTAATGCTTTGTAAAGGGGCATAATTATGTTTATTTCCCTTCCATCCATTGCCCGTTTGATGCAAGATAAGATCTTGTTTGCCTTTGCAGCTACTGCATGACATTGGGCACTATTGCTAAGCCTGCTGTCTACAAGTACTCCTAAATCCTTCTCCATCCAGGATTCCCCCAATGTATCCCCATTTAATTTGTAAGTCGCCTTTTTATTCTTGTGTCCCAAATGCATTACCTTACATTTATCTGTATTAAACCCCATTTGCCATTTACCTGCCCACGTTTCCAGTCTCTCCAAGTCCTTCTGGAGAGAAATTACATCCTGCTCTGATTCTATTACCTTACACATTTTAGTATCATCAGCAAAGATGGAGACTTTGCTCTCGATCCCAACCTCAAGGTCATTAATAAACAAGTTAAAAAGCAGGGGTCCCGGCGCATGCGCGACGGCATAGAGTATGGAAGTATAAGTTTCATGCTCCGTGTCCCGCTCGAGAAATCTTATACTATATTAGTGAAAGCACTGTATGTTTGCCTGCCTGGATGTCCGGTGTCCCTAGCGGCAATCTCATTGGTCCCTTGGGCCGCCCGCCCCCGCACACCTCTCATTGGCCTCACACACTCACACCACCCCCTTGGCCCGCCCCCCACACCTCTCATTGGCCTGAGGCGGAGAGACGGGCCAAAGGTCCAAAAAAAAACAAAAAAAAAAACACACACACACACACTCACACACACACACTGTCAGACTGTCACACACACGGGGGGGGGGGGTGTTACATACATTAGCGGGGCTCACAGTGTTAGCAGCACATCTCCCGCTCTCTTCCCCACCGGTCCCGGAGGCTCCGCCTCTCCCTGTTTCCCGCGCTTTCACCCCCCCCCTCCACGTGGGAGCTGCCGGACGGGTGAGTGAGCGGTCTTCACGTCCCCTCACCCCCCTTCACCTCCCCTCACTCACTTCCCCTCCACCCCCCCCGGCGCCGCTACAGTCAGCGGGGGAGCGGAGTGATCACCTCCCCTCACTCACTTCCCCTCCACCACCCCCCCGGCGCCGCTACAGTCAGCGGGGGAGCGGAGTGATCACCTCCCCTCACTCACTTCCCCTCCACCCCCACCCCCCCCGGCGCCGCTACACTCAGCGGGGGAGCGGAGTGATCACCTCCCCTCACTCACTTCCCCTCCACCCCCCCCCCCCCCCGGCGCCGCTACAGTCAGCGGGGGAGCGGAGTGATCACCTCCCCTCACTCACTTCCCCTCCACCCCCCCCGGCGCCGCTACACTCAGCGGGGGAGCGGAGTGATCACCTCCCCTCACTCACTTCCCCTCCACCCCCCCCGGCGCCGCTACACTCAGCGGGGGAGCGGAGTGATCACCTCCCCTCACTCACTTCCCCTCCACCCCCCCCCCTGGCGCCGCTACAGTCAGCGGGGGAGCGGCCACAACACGCTGCCTCCCGCCTCAGATCCACGTGGGAGCTGCCGGACGGGTGAGTGAGAGGCCTTCACCTCCCCTCACCCACCCCTCACTCCCTTCCACATCCCCTCCACCTCCCCTCCACCCCCCTCCACCTCCCCTCCACCTCCCCTCACCCACCCCTCACTACACTTCCCCTCCCTTCCACATCCCCTCCACCCCCCCTCCACCACCCCTCACTACACTTCCCCTCCACCTCCCCTCCACCCCCCCCTTCACCTCCCCTCCACCCCCCCTTAACCTCCCCTCCACCCCCCCCCTTAACCTCCCCTCCACCCCCCCCCCCCTTCACCTCCCCTCCACCCCCCCCCTTCACCTCCCCTTCACCCCCACCTTCACCCCCCTTCACTCCCCCTAACAATCTCCCACCACCTCCCCCCCTTCCCACCACCTCCCCCCTCTTCCCACCACCTCCCCCCTTCCCACCTTCCCACCACCTCCCCCCTCTTCCCACCACCCCCCCCCCCCTTTCCACCACCTCCCCCCCCTTCCCACCTTCCCACCCCCTTCCCACCACCTCCCCCCCTTCCCACCTCCCCCCCCTTCCCACCACCTCCCCCCCTTCCCACCACCTCCCCCACTTCCCACCACCTCCCCTCCCCCCTCCTCCCCCCTTCACCTCTCCCCCACCACCTCCCCTCACCCCTGCTTCACCTCCCCTCACCCCCCCTTCACCTCCCCTCCGCCCCCCCTTCACCTCCCCTCCGCCCCCCCTTCACCTCCACTCACCATCCCCCACCACCCCCCCTCACCTCCCCTCCGCCCCCCTTCACCTCCCCTCACCACCCCCACCACCCCTCCGACCTCACCTCCCCTCCTTCAACGCCTTTCATCCGCCCTCCCGCCTCTGCCTTTCGCCCACCCGCACTTCTGCCTTTCACCCGCCCACCGCTCACATCCCCGCGCCACACAGCCGCCGCACGCACTAAACAGACCTGCCACACTCGACACACACCCGCCGCCTCTCACCCACCCCACACACTCGACACACACCTGCCGCCTCCTGCCCCTACGCAACAATATCACTGACCAGCTGTCACCTGCACTCGCCACACACCCGCCGCCTCACACCCTAGCAGGACCCCGACCCACAGCCAGCACTCACTACCCACGCGCCACCCGTACTGAACACCCACCTGCCGCCTCACACACGCTCACACCCTAGCAGGACCCCGACCCACAGCCAGCACTCACTACCCACGCGCCACCCGTACTGAACACCCACCCGCCGCCTCACACCCTAGCAGGACCCCGACCCACAGCCAGCACTCACTACCCACGCGCCACCCGTACTGAACACCCACCCGCCGCCTCACACACGCTCACACCCTAGCAGGACACACGCCTCACATTTTCACATCACTTATGTCACCAAAATATACATTGTACTGTGGTGTGTTTACAATAAACCATTTTTATACAACATCGTATTACATTTTCTTCCATCTTTCTTTTCAACATTATTATCCAACCTTTACAACAAATAGTCATCTATTGTTCCACGATTTATAAATAATACGACCTATTACGCATTTACATCCCGGGCAACGCCGGGTCTCTCAGCTAGTAATTAATAAAATAACCATAAAAACGAGTAAAAAACAGCAGAAATAACGCAGATATACAATACAAGATAACAGGATGTCCAAAAGAGGGGTGCGAGTAACAAGAAAGAAGGGATTACCAGAATACTTCGGTAGACCGCGGCCGAGCAGAGCGGAGGCAGAAATGGCGCCGATTTTAAATGCGGGCTCAGAGTCAGAGCCGGACGGGGAAGGAGAAGAAATCAATGAGCAGGGACTGGGACCGGTCCGGCAGTGCGACTTCATGAGGCTGTACAACGACCTGCGGTCCATGCTACAAACGGAGATGAGGGATCTCAAAAAAGAGGTCTCAGGCCTGGGAGAAAGGACGGGGGTCCTCGAGACGAAGGTGGATCAATCCATTAAGGCCATTAAAAAACAGGACAAAAGGTCCGGGGGCTTACAGGCACAAATTAATGAGCTCCGAGACAGACAGGAGGACGCGGAGAACCGCGATCGGAGGAACAATCTGAGGATCAGAGGAGTGCCAGAGACAGTCCTGGACTGCGATGAATTCATCTCGCGGTGGATGGAATCAATACTGCCGGAGACGCAGCAAAGCCTGCTAGCTATGGACCGTTGCCATAGGGCACTAAGGGCCAAACCGCTGCAAAATGAGCAGCCAAGAGACATTGTAATCAGGATGCATCACTATAGAACAAAGGAGGCTGTGCTCCAGAAAACAAGACCACTACCGGTAGTGGAGTTTGAAGGGGCACGGCTACTAATCTTTCAAGATCTCTCCCCAGTAACGCTGGCTAGGAGGAGAAGCCTGGGCCCCCTAACCAAAACCCTGAGAGATGATGGGGTGAAGTACCGGTGGACCTTCCCCTTTGGCCTATCGGTGACAAGAGGCGGCAAGACCATGACAATTAGAGAGCCAGAGGAGGGCCCTGCCTTGATCCACAAGCTAGGGCTCGGGGAGGCCCCTGTGCACGCGAGACCCCAAGAACCGGCCCTGGACCCAATATGGTCACAAAGCCCCAAGGCACCAAGAGCGAGAAGAGACAACTAAAGGCCAAAAGAAATAATAAACAAAAAGCACAAAAAGTTAAAAAGTTACTCGGTTTTAAAGTACACGAAATGTCCCCAGCAGTCACAGACAACGTGCAAGCTATTAGCCTGTTTTAAGGCAATAATCGCACGTCACCAAAGACTCATCCATCGAGACCTACAAAAGAAATAAAAGTACCTGGAATCGCTGGTTCTCAAAGTGTAGAAAGCATGGTCTCCAAAGATGGCGGTGGAAATGGAAGCACCGCTAGATCCACGCTGAACCGCAGGAGCAGGAAGGTAATGGAAGGCGGGAACCTGGAGAGAGCGCGAACACCTCCGTCCGGCCGAGCACTGGAATCCAAAATGGCGGCGGAGCGGAAGGACGTCATCACCTTGGGTCGGAAGAACGGGCACCATCTTGGAGGGGGCAACCTCGGCAGCATACAACGGACGCAGATGACGACAGAATGAGGGCGACAAGATACACAAGGACCCGAGAGGTGGCCGTGCAGTGCCGGACCGGCATTTGCTCATTTAAAGAGACATAATTAAAGAGAAAGTAGCGGGAGGGGTAGCGGAGGGAAAAGGAAGTGGCGGAGAACAGACGGGGCAGGTTAATAGTAGAAAGAAGAAGCAGGTTATTATGGAAAGTAAAGTGGAAGAAGCTCAGGAAGGGTAAGGTTGGTTAGAAGGATGGAAGGGATAAGGAGGCAAGGGGATAAAGGAGAGGTGAGGGAAGGAAGGCAAGGAGAAGGAGGTAGAGAAGGGAGGTAGCAGCGGAAGCATGGAGGGGGAAGTTAAGATAGGAAGACAGCAGGCGCACAGAAGGGTTACGTAAGTAGTTAGAAGGAAAGTAAGGTGATGAGGGACGAAGTACGAAACACTAGAGAGGGTAGGATGGGAAGAGATAGGAAGGAACAAGAGGGATGAAAGGCAAGGAGCTGAAAAGGAAAAGACAGATAGACGGGAAGTAAGGCAGGGAGCAATAGACTAATACAGTGCAGCGAATCCCAGTACACATAGGGGGCCAGTAGGAGGGGGGCGGGGGGGGGAGAAAAAGAAAGAAAAAAAAGGGGAAAAAAAAAAAAAAAGAAGCAAGTATTACTGAGGAAGGTTCAGGTCTCGAGAGTTGATGGTTCAAGAACTATAAGAGGGGATCAATAAGTTTTCATATGGTTTCAGTTTTAAAGTTAAGTTGTAGAGCGGGACGGGGGTAGGGCAAAGCCCTGCTCTTACGTCCGTGTGGGCCGTGCGTTAGGTACGGGAAGGGAGGCCCTTCGTTAGCCTAACGAAGTCCTTTGAGCCGGAACAGCTGGAGATTGTCCAAGATGTCGGTACTAGCCCCGCAGATCGGGCTGGAGCTCAAAGGCGGCAGTCTCGGAGCCGGAGGAGGAAAGGAGAAGCACCGAGAAATGTCATTGTATGTTAAATGTGGTCTTGTGTCTGTGTTCCCCCAGGTTCCCCCTTTTGTGTGTTCCCCACCTATTGTTTCCTCAGGAGGGTGGTTCGGATGGAGCAAGAAGAGAAGAAGCGAAGAGGAGATTGGGCATGCGAGGCCAATAAGAAAACGACAGATCATAAGGCGGAAACCCACAAATGAGTAAGGAAATAGTCTGTCTATCGCACAATGTTAAGGGTTTTAATAGCCCAGCTAAAAGAAGGGTTGCATTCAGGGACTATAAGCGGAAGGGAGCAGAAATATTGTTTATACAAGAAACAAATTTCTCTAGGAATAACCAGCCGAACTTTTTAGATAAAGATTTCCGGACGAGCTTTCTGTCCGCCGCACAAGTTAAGAAGAGAGGTGTGGCCATTTTAATTCATAACAAAATACCATTTATGGCGGCCAAGACATACACGGACAGAGAGGGTCGATACATAATAGTGACCGGAACCATTCAAGCCCACCCCATCACGTTAGCGACAGTATATGCCCCATGCGAATCCTCCAGCGACTTCTTCACAGGGTTCTTCTCTAAGTTACACAAAGTAGCGATAGGTAACATCATTCTAGCAGGAGACTTGAACAGAGCACTGAACAGCAATTTGGACAGATGCTCTACCACTAACAAAGCACATAGACAGGACGTACTAACCATATCAAATGGGATGAGACAGTGTCAACTCTTAGATATCTGGAGGGAACAACACCAGGGAATAAAAGAATACACGTTCTACTCTAATCCACACAACAGTTACAGTAGGATAGATTACTTCCTTGTGTCTAATAGAATGGTCCCTGGGATATCTAGGTCAGAGATACATGATATTTCATGGTCTGACCATGCATCAATAGAGCTGCGATGCAATTTAATTCCTCTAGACAGACCCAGAGCGAATTGGAAACTAAATGAGATCCTGTTAAAAATACCGGCTGTAGAAAAGGAGGTAGGGGACAAAATTGAAGAATACTTTCTGGAGAATGAGGGGAGTGTGTCCACACACTCCATGCTGTGGGAGGCCCATAAGGCAACCCTCAGGGGGGTATTAATGAATCTGGCCGCCAAACGTAGAAGGGACAGAGAAAAAAAGATAAGAGAATTAGAAAAACAATTAGCCGACTTTGCAGCCAATCATAAAGCGAACAAGCAAGATCATATTCTGAAACAATTACTAGATACTAAAACAAAGCTCAATCTCCTGCTCTCCTCCCACGCAGAGAAGGAAATGACCTGGTCTAAGCGCAAATTTTATGAAAAAGCTAACAAGCCAGATACCCTACTTGCCAACAAGCTAAAAAATAAGCTTCCAAAGTCCCACATTCACGCAATACGAGCCCAGAGCGGGGAACTGACATCCATTCCTGGGAAAATAGTAGAAGAATTTAAAACCTACTATGAAACACTGTATAATGGAGATAAAGTCACCCACTCTCGCAAAACGCAAGAGATGTTACAAACATTTTTGAAAGAGGCAAAATTACCCACACTGAGCAGGGATGAGAGTGAGGCGCTACAAGCTGACTTCACGTTAGAAGAGCTGTCTGGGGTAATTAAAAACCTCAAACCAGCTAAAGCCCCAGGGCCAGATGGTTTCTCGAACCTGTATTACAAAAAATATCTGAAATTACTAGCCCCACACATGCTTCGAGTATTTAATGAGATCCTAGCGGGGGCCTCCTTCCCAACTCAAATGCTACAAGCCTCAATATCAGTGATCCACAAACCTGGAAAGGACCCGGCAGACTGTAAGAGCTACCGGCCTATATCTCTGATTAATTCCGACATTAAAATCTACTCCAAACTCATAGCCAACAGAGAGGGTAGCGTCCATCCCAGGTTGATTCATGCGGATCAAGTAGGGTTTATAGGAGGAAGGCAGGCGGCAGACAACACCAGGAGAATAATTGATTTGATTGATCTGGCCAAGCAGAAAAACATTCACTCCATGGTGTTAAGTCTGGACGCAGAGAAAGCCTTCGATAGAATAGACTGGCCCTACCTAACAGCGACGCTTGGGGAGTTTGGTTTTGAAGGACGCCTCCTAAAAGCCATTATGGCTCTTTACGAGAGCCCAACGGCCCGGGTGAGACATCAGGGATACCCCTCCGAGCAATTTAACATTAAAAGTGGAACAAGACAAGGGTGCCCGCTGTCCCCGCTGCTGTTCGCCCTGTGTATTGAGCCCCTGGCAGCCCACATCAGACTTAGTCCAGATATTACAGGAATTTCGATCGATGACCAAACACACAAAATAGCCTTGTATGCTGACGACGTCATTTTGACGCTGTCAAAACCTCTCACATCCCTGCCCAATGCATTTGAGGTATTAAGTAAATTCAACAAAATCTCGGGGTTTAAAATCAATCAGGCCAAATCAGAAGCCCTCAACATAAATCTACCCAAAGAGGTGGAGAAATTGATAGAAATAAACTTTAATTTCAAGTGGCAACCCTCCGCAATCAAATATTTAGGGGTATATATCACACGGGACTACAAAACAATATACAAAGCCAATTTTCCCAGGTTAATTAAGACGTTGAAAGAGGATTTCCGAACCTGGATGAAAGGTAGTATCTCATGGATTGGGAGGATTCATAGCGTGAAAATGAACCTCCTCCCGAGGATGTTATATCTCTTCCAGAGTCTACCGATACCCTTAGTAACAGCAGACATCCTCTCTCTACAGTCCCAAATTATGAAATTCATTTGGAATAAGAGAAACCCAAGAATTGCAAAGGGGATCTTAACGAGACCCACCGGTAGAGGAGGACTAGCGGTACCTTGCTTGATAGCTTACTATAAAGCGGCCCAACTAAGTCAAATTACGGCACATGGACCCACAACTAAGGAGATGGGTCGAATTAGAGAAACTGTGCTGTGCACCTATTTATATACATAATGCGATCTGGATACCCAAAAAGGGACTAAACAAGATGGGCACGCCACTTCAGACCATAGTCAATTCTTTAAAGGTATGGGAGGCCACCAAATTCAGATGTAATCTAACCTCCAAGGACTCACTTATGACACCGATTATTGGCAACTCAGACTTCGCTCCAGGCCTGAATAGAAATAATTTGATAGCTTGGGAACAGTCGGGCATTACACGACTCAAGGATCTGGAGGGTAACAAATATATACAAACCTTTGACCAAATTAAAGCCGCAACGGCGATATCAAATAAGGAATTTTTTAGATACCTCCAGATCAGAGACTTTTATAATAAAACCCCAATTAGACCTATAAGAACTAATTTCGAGCAGCTGTGTTCTAGGGCTACGGACACAAGGGGACTAACGTCTAGAATGTACAGGGAAGTGATCTGTCCAAAGACCCACAATGACCATCGACTCACGTATATTAGACAGTGGGAGGCAGACTTAGGCGAGACGTTAGAGGACGAGGAGTGGGACAGGATCATACAGGGAGCGGCGAAAAGCTCTATATGCACCACATTAAAGGAGAACGCATATAAAGTCCTTATGCGCTGGTACTATACCCCATTAAGGTTAGCTAAATTCGTCAGAGGCCACTCCCCGCTCTGCCCAAAGCAGTGTGGGGAGGTGGCGGACCTGCAACACATGCTGTGGTCTTGTAATAGAGTGGTCCCGATTGGCTACAGAGGATTCTCGGTTTGGAGATCCCCCTGGACCCGTGGTTGTTCCTATTGGGCAGGCGGATCCAGGGTATATCAAATGCGACGCATAAATTGATCGCGCATTTGGCAACCGCCACCAGGTGCGAGAACGCAGCATTATGGAAGCAGCAGGAAATACCAATCATCCCCACAATTAAAAATAGGATTTGGCATGTCTGCCGGATGGAGCAATTGACGAGTCTAGTTAATGACACCGGCGAAAATTTTCTAAAATGTCTGGTCGCCTTGGTTGGACCAGACAGACATCCCAGGGGTAAGTACTACAACAATCTTTCAATAATAGCAACAAATGCGTTCTCCTTTGAGGGTAGCAAGACATGACCGCACATAGGGACGGACAGGTAGGCAGACAGAAGACGACGATCCCGACCACACTAAGGGGAGGGATATGCCGAGCCCAAGCTAAAAAAACCCCCGCAAAAAGGGGGGGAAAAAAAAGAAGGAAAATAGACAAAACAAAATACATCAGAATGCAATTCTACTAGAACCCAAGACGGAGCCAAACCGCATCAGCGATCGACAACCCACCTCGCACAATGACTCCCCAAGCCCTCCCCCTCCCTCCTCCCCCCTGTGTCAGGTACGTCTTGTGTGTCATGTCTTGTGTGTTAGGTAACCCCCAATGTTTGTCATGTTTAATGTGGTATTCCCTGTTTTATTAAGAAAAGAATTGATGTACCCTACAATGGGCTGTGATATAATGTACAGGCATACCCCGCATTAACGTACGCAATGGGCTGTGATATAATGTACAAGCATACCCCGCATTAACGTACGCAATGGGCTGTGATATAATGTACAGGCATACCCCGCATTAACGTACGCAATGGGCTGTGATATAATGTACAGGCATACCCCGCATTAACGTACGCAATGGGCTGTGATATAATGTACAGGCATACCCCGCATTAACGTACGCAATGGGCTGTGATATAATGTACAGGCATACCCCGCATTAACGTACGCAATGGGCTGTGATATAATGTACAAGCATACCCCGCATTAACGTACGCAATGGGCTGTGATATAATGTACAGGCATACCCCGCATTAACGTACACAATGGGCTGTGATATAATGTACAGGCATACCCCGCATTAACGTACACAATGGGCTGTGATATAATGTATGTTTGTAAACATCAATAAAAAAATTGAAGTTGAAAAAAAAAAAAAAGCAGGGGTCCCAGTACCGATCCCTGAGGTACTCCACTCACGACTTTAGCCCAACCTGAAAAAGTTCCATTTATGACAACCCTCTGTTGTCTGTCCTTCAACCAGTTTTCAATCCAGGTGCAAATATTTTTATCTTTTATCTTTATTTTGTACACCAACCTCTTGTGTGAAACCGTATCAAAAGCCTTTGCAAAATCTAAGTAGACCACATCAACGGCATTACCCTGGTCTAGATTCCTACTTACCTCCTCAAAGAAACAAATAAGGTTAGTTTGGCAAGATCTATCCTTCATAAATCCATGCTGACTATTACTAATAATTTTGTTTTCCATTAGGTATTCCTGAATATTATCCCGTATTAAACCTTCAAGTAGTTTCCCCACTATTGAAGTCAGGCTTACAGGTCTGTAATTCCCGGTTGTGATCTAGCTCCCTTTTTAAATATAGGCACCACATCTGCTTTACGCCAATCTTGTGGTACTGAGCCTGTGGAAATTGAGTCCTTGAATATTAAATATAATGGTTTTGCTATTACTGAGCTTAACTCCTTGAGAACTCTTGGATGTATGCCATCGGGGCCAGGTGCCTTATTTACTTTAATTTTTTCAAGTCGCTTATGAACTTCTTCCTCAGTTAACCAATTGGTCATTAATATGGAGGTTGTGGCTTCCTCCTGCGGCACTACTATTGAACTTGATTCTTCCCTGGTAAACACAGAGGCAAAGAATTTGTTTAATACCTCTGCTTTTCCCTTATCTCCAATAATCTGCGTAACCATCTCACACTGAAAGGGTCCTATATTTTCTTTTCTCATTTTTTGTTATTAAGGTACTTAAAGAATTTTTTGAAGTGAAACTTCCTTAGTGGCACCTCATTCGTGATGGGGCAAAAAAGAATTGTGGAGACAGAAATGAAACGGATGTGACGTCAGTGCTGGCAGTTGAGGCCGGGCTGTGTTCTGGCTCAGCCCGACCCCAACACTGACATCACACCCGCTCCACAAATCAGATGTGGCGGCGGCGGCGATAGCCGCCGGCGCCGCTCCTAATCACCCCCCACACCCCACCCAGCCCCACACCCCCCACACACCATGACATATGCGGCGGCGATAGCCGCCGCTCCTAACGGCCGCTGACATGCTGCGCAGCCTCTCTCCTCCCTACCTCCGCTTTCCTGCGTCCCGCTGACTCAGCGCCGCCGGGGTCGAGGAGAGGAGCCCAGGGATCATGGAGGGTATCCGCCGCCGCAGCTCATAACGAGCTCTGCTCCCCCCACCCGCTGACATGCGGCGGCGGCAGCCCTCAAAATTTAATTGCCGCCACTCCTGCTGACCTCCCTCGGCCGAGGCATGGAACGGGGGGGGGGGGGGGGGTAGAGTGAGCTGCGTTCCCCACAGCACCAAGCCAGCTCCCGCTGACGATGACACGCTGCCCCCCTTCCCCGCCGACACTGCCTCTGCCCACGCAGCACTTCCGGAGGGGGGGGGGCCTTTATTAGGTATCTGCCCGGTGCCCGGTGCGGCCGCGTCTCGCCGGGGGGTGGGGGGGGGCGAGGAGAGACTCAGGCAGAGCCGCCGCGGGTCCGCAGCTCTGCCTGTCTGTGAGGGGAGTAGGAGTCTCAGGCAGAGCCGCCGCGGGTCCGCAGCTCTGCCTGTCTGTGAGGGGAGTAGGAGTCTCAGGCAGAGCCGCCGCGGGTCCGCAGCTCTGCCTGTCTGTGAGGGGGGGGGGGTGTGAGGGGAGACTCAGGCAGAGCCGCCGCGGGTCCGCAGCTCTGCCTGTCTGTGAGGGGGGGGGGGGAGGGAGGAGAGTCTCAGGCAGAGCCGCCGCGAGTCCGCAGCTCTGCCTGTCTGTGAGGGGGGGGGGGGGAGGAGAGTCTCAGGCAGAGCCGCCGCGGGTCCGCAGCTCTGCCTGTCTGTGAGGGGGGGGGGGAGGGAGGAGAGTCTCAGGCAGAGCCGCCGCGGGTCCGCAGCTCTGCCTGTCTGTGAGGGGGGGGGGGAGGGAGGAGAGTCTCAGGCAGAGCCGCCGCGAGTCCGCAGCTCTGCCTGTCTGTGAGGGGGGGGGGAGGAGTCAGGAGAGAGGGGGCAGGACACAGAAAGAGAGACACACATACAGTGACAGACACACACACATACATATATACACACACAGACACACACACTGACTGACACACATACACACACACACACTGACTGACACACATACACACACACTGACTGACACACATGCACACACACTGACACATACACACACACTGACTGACACACATGCACACACACTGACACATACACACACACTGACTGACATACACACACACTGACTGACATACACACACTGACTGTGAATAGGTTAGGGGGATGTGTGAGGTGCAGGGGGGCTGCGCATACGTCACACGGTCACACGCACGCACACGGTCACACACACACGCACATGGTCACGCACACACACACAGTCACACGCACACACACACAGTCACACGCACAGTCAGTCGCGCGCACAGTCAGTCGCGTGCACACGCACTGTCACGTGCACTGTCACGTGCACTGTCACGCGTACACGCACTGTAACGCGCACAGTCACACAGTAACACGCACAGTCACACGCACAGTCGCACAGTCACACGCACAGTCGCACAGTCACACGCACAGTCGCACAGTCACACGCACAGTCGCACAGTCACACGCACAGTCACACAGTCACACGCACACACACAGTCACACGCACACACACACACAGTCACGCACACACACACAGTCACGCACACACGAGGAATTCACGCTTAGTGCAAATACAAGGGATGTGTACGCATGTTCTAAGTCAAATTTATTTGCGTTTTGTCAATGAAATTGTATTTTGATTTTTAATTAAAACATCACCAATACAAATACAATTTCTGTGACAAAAGTCAAAGAAGTTTCACTTACTATGCGCGTGCACAGCACACACAGCTTTTTTTTTTGTATTCGAATGCCTATTTTGGAACGTGCTGTGTACATTGTCAGCGCTACATAAATATATGTACTCAGTACATTGCTGCTGCAGTACACCCGCTCTTGCATCTTTAAATTCTATTCTGCTGTTTGCTCTGTAAGATCAAAAAGGTGATGTTTTGAGAGGTATAATAAATTAAAAAATTCCTTTAAAAAAAAAAAAAAGGAATATATTCCTTGCATGTTTAAAAACAGAATAGTGAAACCAGAAAGACATGCACTCAGAATGTAATTGGTGCCTTTAGGATAATGTTTCAAATACAAACACATAGCAGTGTAAAAACAAAGTGTTCTCCAGTACAGAAACGATTTAAGGAGCAGCTTGAATGAATTCCATAGGTATACAGGGCAAATAGAAATATCTGCCCAGAAGAGCCCGCAGGCTCTATACATACACTTCTGCTTTGACTTTGAGGGTCTCCAGGTTTATCTGTTATTTGTCTTTTATTATGAACAATGGAACTGCTTATTGAAAAGTGCAATCGTAACAAGCAATGCAAAAAAAACAAAAATAATAATAAAAAAAAAAAAACAACACTGGCAATAGGACATCCAACTGTCTGAGAGAGGACTTCTCTCAACAGCAGCACAAAAAGCACGCTTCTCCACAATGCCTCGCCGGCAACCTGATCTGTTATTTAGGGTTGACCTTACTTTCTATTGCAATCCTTTTTTCATTGTCCATTTTTGCTAATTTGATTGCCCTTTTGCAATTTTTGTTACATTCCTTATAATTCTGATACGATGTCTCTGTCCCTTCTGATTTAAAGAATCTAAACGCCTTCCTCTTCTTGTCCATTTCCTCCCCTACCTGTTTATTTAGCCACATTGGTTTTGACTTATTTCTTTTATACTTATTACCCAAGGGTATACACTGATAAGTGTGCTTTTCTAACAATGTTTTAAAGACTGCCCATTTATCTTGTACATTTTTCCCTGCAAAAAAATCATCCCATTGTATTACTACTAGATTAGACCTCAGTTTATTAAAATCTGCCTTTCTAAAGTTTAAGGTCTTTGTTGAACCCAAGTAATCTGTTTTTTGATAATTTATTTCAAATGAGACCATGTTACGATCACTGTTACCCAAATGTTCCAGGACTTGAATATTTGTTATTACTTCTACATTGTTTGATATTACCAAATCCAGAACTGCCCCTCTCCTGGTTGGTTCCTCAATAATTTGGGTCATATAATTGTCTTTAAGCACCCCCAAAAACCTGTTCCCTTTTGTTGTAACGCTAATCTCATTGCCCCAGTCTATGTCTGGATAATTAAAATCCCCCATTATGCAAACATGACCCAGTTTTGATGCCTTCTCCATTTGCAAAAGTATTTTAGCTTCCTCAATCTCACAGATATTTGGTGGTTTATAGCATATTCCCACAAACATTTTCTTTATACTTTTACCTCCACTGCTAATTTCTATCCACAAAGTCTCTACATTTTCATCATTCCCTTCATAAACATCGTCCCTTATAATAGGTTTTAGATCCGGTTTAACATATAAACATACTCCACCCCCCCTTCTATTTGTTCGATCCTTCCGAAAAAGGGAATAACCCTCTAAATTAACTGTCCAGTCACGAGTTTCATCCCACCATGTTTCGGTAATGCCTATGATATCATACTGCTCCCTTGCAGCTATTAATTCAAGCTCCCCCATTTTATCTGTCAGGCTTCTTGCATTAGCAAGCATGCATTTCAGGTTTTTTTCAGCCTGAACTATTATCTTATCTGCTCCTTCCTTTCTGCTCCCATTTGGTTTAGTCTTTAGAAGTTTTCTAGTATTATCTGTATTTACTATGGGTGTCTCACTGCTTGTCAAACTTGCACTTGCCCCCATTCTACCTCCATACCACCTTGTATCCTCCTCTATTCCATTTAGTTCATCATCTGTTTCATTCCCCTCCCCCCTCCATCCTAGTTTAAAATCTCCTCCAACCTTTTTAGCATTCTCCCCCCTAGCACAGAAGATCCCTCTTCATTGAGGTGCAATCCGTCCCTAGAATATAGATGGCACCTCTCAGAAAAGGAGTCCCAGTGCTCTAAAAACCCAAACCCCTCCTTCCTGCACCACTTTCTTAGCCATGCATTAACCTCCCTGATCTCTGACTGTCTCCCTGCGGTAGCGCATGGCACTGGTAGTATTTCAGAAAATACTACCTTGGAGGTCCTTGCCTTAAGCTTTTGGCCTAGATCCCTGTAATCATTTTTTAGGACCCTCCATCTTTCTCTAACTTTGTCATTGGTGCCAACGTGTACCAAGACTGCCGGGTCAATCCCAGCCCCCCCCCCCCCAACAATCTGTCTACCCGATCCGCAATGTGCCGAACCCGAGCACCCGGGAGACAACAAACTGTTCGGTTCATGCGGTCACGGCAACAGATTGCCCTATCTACCTTCCTAATAATGGAGTCCCCTACCACCACAATCTTTCTTTGTATCTGAGCATCCTGAGTCCCCACTGTGCTGGAGGAACTATTCCCCTGGCTGCTAGAGGAATTAGTCTCCCCCAGCCTTGCCATTACTGCCCCGACATTCCCAATATCTTCACTCAACACAGCAAATCTATTGGGATGTGTCAGCTCAGAAACGACCTGCCTCTCCCTATTGCCCCTGCTTCCCTTTCTAACAGTCACCCAGCTACCTACCTGCTCCTCACCAACAGCAACTAAGCTACCTACCTGCTCCTCACTAAAAGCGCCACCATCTGCACCACTAGTTAAAGCAAGGGCCTGCTCAGTGAGCTCTAATTCCCTTTCAAGATTGCCAATGTCCCTCAATACTGCATGTTGCCTCTTCAGATCAGCAATCTCTGACTCTAAAGAGACCCCCCGCTCACACCTCTCACAGCGGTATGCCCCATGGAACAGCTGCTCCAAGTGCACATACATGTGGCAAGATGAGCATTGAGTGGCATTTTCAATCCTGCTCATTCTAGCAACTATGAAGTTTAGAAGTACAGGCATACCCCGCATTAACGTACGCAATGGGACCGGAGCATGTATGTAAAGCGAAAATGTAGTTAAAGTGAAGCACTATCTTTTCCCACTTATCGATGCATGTACTGTACTGCAATCGTCATATACGGGCATAACTGATGTTAATAACGCATTTGTAACAAGCTCTAGCGTCTCCCCGCTTGCACACAGCTTCGGTACAGGTAGGGAGCCGGTATTGCTGTTCAGGACGTGCTGACAGGCGCATGCGTGAGCTGCCGTTTGCCTATTGGGCGATATGTACTTGCGAGTGTACTTAAAGTGAGTGTACTTAAAGCGGGGTATGCCTGTACTAACAGTAAACTGTACTTCAATAAACTATACCTTGTTTAACCGCTTCCTTGTTCAAACTGCTTCTGGTTCTAACTGCACACTTTAAACAACCAGCACTTCAAATCAACCACACATGGGATTATTTGCAGTAATTAAGGTCCCCTCCTGGGAATATTTGTAGTAATTAAGGTCCCCTCGGGGGATTATTTGTAGTAATTAAGGTCCCCTCAGTGATTATTTGTAGTAATTAAGGTCCCCTCCTGGGATTATTTGCAGTAATTAAGGTCCCCTCCTGGGATTATTTGTAGTAATTAAGGTCCCCTCGGGGGATTATTTGTAGTAATTAAGGTCCCCTCCTGGGATTATTTGTAGTAATTAAGGTCCACTCGGTGATTATTTGTAGTAATTAAGGTCAACTCCTGGGATTATTTGTAGTAATTAAGGTCCCCTAGGGGGATTATTTGCAGTAATTAAGGTCCCCTCCTGGGATTATTTGCAGTAATTAAGGTCCCCTCATGTAATTATTTGTAGTAATTAAGGTCCCCTCCTGGGATTATTTGTAGTAATTAAGGTCCCCTCGGGGGATTATTTGTAGTAATTAAGGTCCCCTCGGGGGATTATTTGTAGTAATTAAGGTCCCCTCATGGGATTATTTGCAGTAATTAAGGTCCCCTCCTGGGAATATTTGTAGTAATTAACCCTCGGGGGATTATTTGTAGTAATTAAGGTCCCCTCAGTGATTATTTGTAGTAATTAAGGTCCCCTCCTGGGATTATTTGCAGTAATTAAGGTCCCCTCCTGGGATTATTTGTAGTAATTAAGGTCCCCTTGGGGATTATTTGTATTAATTAAGGTCCCCTCCTGGGATTATTTGTAGTAATTAAGGTCCCCTCTGTGATTATTTGTAGTAATTAAGGTCCCCTCCTGGGATTATTTGTAGTAATTAAGGTCCTCTCGGGGGATTATGTTCACCACCTTTGAAAAAGCGCCCCAGCGAAACGTGCGTCAGGTGGGAGGCGGCTACAGGACTGACGTCATCACGTATTGACGTGTACTTGCCGGGCAGAGGGTGAGAGGCACTGCTAAATGCCGATATATGCATACAATGTATGCATGAAGGGATACAATGTTTATATGCAATAGACACTCTGTATTTTATGTTGTTTCGCTGCCTGCTGAATTCTGAGCTGGCAACTAACTCACATCAGCGTTACTACATTGCGCAAGCTCTGACGAGGGCTAGGTATATACTTTTGATAGGGGCACGATGTGTTTACTATTACCCTACCCTGAATATTCAAATGTAACTGCTGCATATTACTATTACTGCAATATATGTATCCCTTCCTTCCCTCTGCCAACTATATGTGGCTGCTCACTTTGGTTCTGCTACCTGCTACCGGATTTGCTATAGTGGCACATTTGAACTAGGGGGCCATAACTGAT